>NC_080172.1:1844182-1966682 GCF_950295315.1 Erinaceus europaeus | reverse complement strand
GGTTTGTTTTCTCGTGGATGCCTTCAGAACCTTCTTTTTTTATTATTATTATTACTTATTTATAAAAAGGAAACATGGACAAAACCAGAGGATAAGAGGGGTACAACTCCACACAATTCCCACCACCACAACTCCATGTCCCACCCCCTCCCCTGACAGCTTTGCTAGTCTTCCCTGCCTGTGCCTTTGGTAACGTTAACTGCCCTGGACCGTGAGGGATAGATCTCAAGTTAATCTTATTATTCGATTTATTGAAACGGAATCATCATATAAGACACTTTGTTGTTATTTGAATGTCTGTGCACATCTTCAGATCCAAGGAAACCTTTCCGATATTATAACTGGATAGAGTGTAAGGCTGATAAGCAACTTAATTAGCCTACCACGTGAATGCTGCTTCTCTCCCTCAGACTGGCGTGAGGGCTGAAAAGAAACCCTCTGGGTTCTTCAGGGCTGGGCCAAAAAGAGCATGAAGCAGATTAAAAGGAGAAAAAGTAAAGAAGTTGTTAAGAACATGTTTACGTCTCAGTAAATCTGAATAACTTGCACGTGAATTTTAGACACCGATTCAGAAGCTTTCTAAGATGGAAAAAGAGAGGAGGCTAAGTTTAAGTGATGCAACTTCAGCCTTTGCCAAGAAGGGAAAAGCCAGGAAGAAGTCGCCCAAAATGCGTGTAGTTGAAGTGTGCCTTGATCTCAAAGGCCATCTGCAGCTGGTGCCCGGGCCTCCTCCCACGGTGAAGTCAGTTTTGCCAAAGACATATTTGGGGGTGATATTTGGGGTGATAGATTCTTGCTGCTCTACCCAGCAAACATAGATTTGCTCTCTAAGTAAACTTGCGACAAAGCAGGGAGCAAAGTGCTTGTTAGCAGAGAATTCCTCATCACTGAACTAGCTGGAGAGAGCAACTTTTTTGTTGGTTTGTTTAGCTGGTATGCCAGAATTGAAGCTGTTCTAATAATTTAAAAAGTATAATTAAAATATCCTTCTAGCATAACAGTTGTAAAAATTACTAGGAGGATATTTTAATTACACTTTTTTAAATGGAGGGGCTAATGGTTTATAGTACAGTTGTTGACACATGGGGTACAATTTATAATGTAGTTTATTTACTTTATTTTAATGAGAGAGAGGGAGAGAAACATCAAAAGACCAGAACATTGCTCAGCTCGGACTAATGGTGGTGCTGGGGCTTGAACTTATGACCTCAGAGCCTGAGGCATGAAAGTCTTTTGCAGAAGCATGAAGCTGTTTGCCCAGCCCACGCAGAGGTTTTCATCTCCCTGTGACAGCTGTCTGCAGAACACTCCTACCCCCAATTTGGGCCTTTTTCCACCATCACGAACCCCAGGGCCTTTAGAAGCAACTGTCCTGTCCAACCAAAAGTCTTGTTGGTATTGTTATTAGCATAATGCTCATTTTAAATATTTTCTTATAACAAATTAGCATCTTCGTGTTACTTGATTTTGTTTATTTTTTTAACATGGCCAAATTTACAGAGAAAATATACTCTTGTTGTCTGTTTCTGAGTTGACAAAAAAGTTACACAGTATAATTCTTCTGATGTCTTTTTTTTAAAGTTATCTTTATTTTTTTTATATTTTTATTTACTATTGGATAAAGACAGAGAGAAACTGAGAAGGGAGGAGGTGGCAGAGGGGGAGAGAGACAGAGAGACACCAGAAGCCGGAGCTGAGCAGTGCTCTGGCTTTAAAAAAAATAGAATAATAATAGAATAAAACAAGTTAAGAGAAAAGAAAGTTAGTAGAGGGGAGGGGTAGATAGTATAATGGTTCTGCAAAGACACTCCCAAGCCTGAGGCTCCAAAGTCCCAGGTTCAATCCCCCCCGCACCCCAATGGGGCAAAACTGAGCAGTGCTCTGGTAAAAATAAATGAATAAATACATTCATTAAATAAAAATAAAATTAAGTGAGTGGATTTATCGATGGTGATATTTACCTTTTACTCAATGCAGGTGAGACTATAGTGGATTGAGAATGGAAAACATGAAATCGTTGTGCAGATTTTCTTACCAAAACCTTTCCCTTCCACAACTGTATTTTAACAAGCCGTACTGAACAGCCTGCGTGGAGATGTGCCCGTCCTGCCCAGCGCCCGGTGTGCGGGCATCCTGTGGCGTAAAGAGGCAGGCAGAGGCCTGTGCAGACAGACAGTCCCCTCTGAGAAGGGGCCGGGGCCGGGCAAAGGCATACAGACTACCTGTGTTTCCCAAGACACACTGGGAGGATAGATGATACGATTAAAGGAAATAAAGAGAGAGAGAGAGAACAGGTGGGGGGAGGAGCTATAGGATAGAAGCTAGACTTTAGTGAGTAGATCTTGTTCTGTAGTATTTTTTTCCTGTGGAGTGACAGAAATAATTTTACATAATTGTAAAGGAAAATGAGCCATTATGAAGAATATTTCAAGAGCGAGATCAGGGGGCTTGGTGGTGGCATACCCGGTGCACATACGTGTTCCCTTGCACAGAGACCTGGGTTCAAGCCCCTGGGCCCCACCTGCAGGGAGGAACCTTCTTGAGTGGTGAGGCAGTGCTGCAGGTGTCTCTGCTCCTTCCTTCTTCCCTAGCTCTCCCTCCTCTCTCAACTTCTTTCTGTCTCTATATAGTAAAAAATAAAATAAAAGGGAGTCGGGCGGTGGCGCAGCGGGCTAAGCGCAGGTGGCGCAAAGCACAAGGACCGGCATAAGGATCCCAGTTCAAGCCCCCGGCTCCCCACCTGCAGGGGAGTCGCTTCACAGGCGGTGAAGCAGGTCTGCAGGTGTCTGTCTTTCTCTCCCCCTCTCTGTCTTCCCCTCCTCTCTCCATTTCTCTCTGTTCTATCCAACAACGACAACAACAATAATAACTACAACAATAAAACAACAAGGGCAACAAAAGGGAATAAATAAATAAAATAAATTTTAAAAAAATTTAAAAAAAATGTAAAAAAATAAATAAAATACTTAAAATAAAAAGCAAGACCAAGATAAAGTAAGTAAGTTTGATTATGGATTGCTTTGCTAGCTTAATTGCATACAAAGGAATTCTTTAGGTCCCTTTGAAATGGAATTTAGCTCTGCATGTGCCGTGTGGAATTGTAAAATGACCTTTTTCCAGCAATCACACTGTAATGGTAATTCTGCGATTGTGGGTTCTGAATATTAGGTATCATCTAAATATGAGATATCATTCAGAGGAACCATGACCTCCTCATATGTGATTTTCCATGTCCAGCAGAGAAGCAGTGACAGAAGCCAGAACCCCCACCTTCTGCTCCCCATAGAGAATTCTGGCCCAGACTCCCAGAGGGATAAAGAACAGGGAAGCTTCCCATGGAGGAGATGGGACACGGAACTCTGGTGGTGGGAACTGTGTGGACTTGTTTCCCTGTGATCTTACTTACAGTCTTATTAATAGTTATTAACTCACTAATAAAAATTTAAAAAATATATGGTTGTCTCTAGATTTAAGGAGTTGTGTAAGGTGACTTTAGAATATCTTCCTCTAGGAAGCTAGCAAAGGCTAGTGTTGTGTTAGTCTGCTAGTCCCAGAAATACTGAACGATTCAGGAGCAACGATTCAGGAGGCTGATTACCACAGACTCCATCTGAGATATTAGCAGATTACTGACCTTTTTAGGTCTAATAATTACATCTTTTAAAAGTGTGATTATTTTACCTGTGCTCAAAATTTTCTTACGTTTTAGAGTTGAATACTAGAATATTATGTTGATTCTTTGATTCAAAATAACCCTGGGCTCTTGATTTACACTCCCCTAACATTATCTCATGTGCTCATTTAAAAAAAAAATCATCTTTGGAAAAATGCCTAAAGTGTTTTGCTTATTTTTGTTTTTAAGTTGTGAAGATATTTTTAAAGAGGAAAGAGAACTGTCTGAGTTTTCCAAGTGCTGTATTCTCTATGGTGTGTCACTGCACTTATGTGGTTTGAACCCATCTCTAAATTTGAGATGACTAGTGGGTAGAGTGCCTGTGTTACCTCCTTGCTTCTAGAACACCATAAGGAATGAACCCCCTGCTTGAAGAAATTCTGTTACTGTAGATTATGAGAATGTAGGCTCAGACTTAACTGTGGAATTGAAATTTCACATTCTCTGTGGTTTTGGAGAACCGTGAGGGGAAAAAAAAATCCACCAGAACTGGTCTCTTTTACATTTTATTTTATTTTATCTTATTTTATTTTTCAGCATTGGTCTCTTAAACCATATTCTTTTTATATCTGTTTTAAAACTATGCTGGTAGTTTTTCCTTATCCTAAAATATCCAAAAATAACACAAATATTTGTAAAGTGATGCTGTTATTTATTTTTTTAATCCTATATATGTTTTTTTATCTTTTCTTTTTTTATTTCTTTATTGGGAGATTAATGTTTTACACTTGAAAGTAAATGCAATAGTTTGTACATGCGTGCCATTTCCCAGTTTTCCACATAACAGTAGTTGGATAAGTTTTTAATGAAGGGGCCCATTCCTAATTCACTTTGAAGTAGAAATATCAATGGCAGTCTTTGTTCATGAACGAGATGACAATCTGCATCTTCTGTTTTGGTTTCTGCAAGGCTGTTCTTTGATCAACATGCGTCTCTCGGACCCGAGCTCGGCGTCTGCCCTGGTGGAAGTGGCATGTGCCCAGGTGAGGGCAGGCTCTTTCCTGTGCGGGCCTTGAACCCCCGGTGATCACTGTCTCGCCTTCTTCGTATATGGAATACGCTGAATATGGACTCGTCCTCTGGGCCACTGTCCTGCTTGTCCCGGCCGGGTCCCTCTTGGGGTCTATGTGCTGCGGGCCAGCAAGGCGACACTCACCTGACCGCGCTCAGCTTCCCGGCTTCCCGGCATCCCGGCATCCCGGCATCAGCGCTCAGCATCCCGGCATCCCGGCAGGTGCCTGATTGCTGGAGGATGCTATGGCTCCACAAGGTGCTGCGGACCAGGACGGACACCTGCGCAGGCCTCTTCCCACACGCAGAGCTCCAGGATTTCCTTGATTACCATAAAGAAGGTCCCCTCCCCTCCTCTCCCCTCCCCTTCCCTCCCCTCCTCTCCCTTCCTGTCCCCTCCTCTCCCCTCCTCTCCCCTCCTCTCCCCTCCTGTCCCCTCCCCTCCCTTCCCTTCCCCTCCCCTCCTCTCTTCTCCTCTCCTCTCCCCTCCCCTCCTTCCCCTCCTCTCCCCTCCTCTTCCCTCCTCTCCCCTCCTCTCCCCTCCCCTCCCCTCCCCTCCCCTCCCCTCCCCTCCTCTCCTCTCCTTTTATTTTTCCCTCTCACTTTCCTCTTTAGTGGGGGAATTAATGAATAGTGGTTGGGTATGATTTCTCATCTCCAGTGACAGGTATCCACAAAACACTCTTTTTTAAAGTCTTTTAAAAATTTATTATGGGAGGGAGTCAGGCGGTAGCACAGCAGGCGGGTTAAGCGCAGGTGGCGCAAAGCGCAAGGACCGGCGTAAGGATCCCGGTTCGAGCCCCCGGCTCCCCACCCGCAGGGGAGTCGCTTCACAGGCGGTGAAGCAGGTCTGCCTGCAGGTGTCTGTCTGTCTCTCCCCCTCTCTGTCTTCCCCTCTTCTCTCCACTTCTCTCTGTCCTATCCAACAACAATGACATCAATAACAATAATAACTACAGCAACAATAAAAACAAGGGCAACAAAAGGGAAAATAAATAAATATAAAAAATTTAAAAAATTATTATTGGATAGAGACAGAGAAACTGAGAGAGGAGGGGGAGATAGAGAGGGAGACAGACAGAGAGACACCTGCAGACCAGCTTCACCGCTCAAGAAGCTTTCCGCCTGCAGGTGGGGACCAGGGGCTTGAACCCGGGTCCTTGTGCGCTGTGATGCAAGTGCTTAACCAGATGCACCACCACCCGGCCCCCACAAAACACTCTTAACCCCTAACTCAGGTCCTTCCCCACCATCATGCCTAGGGCCCCATCCTTGGTTTGCAAAGCTTTTCCACTGTATTTCACTTCCTCTTAAATTTAAATGGTAAGTCATAGTGTTTTTTTTCTTCAAACTATTCATCAGTCGCCTTGGTTTTGATTAATCCACTGCTACCGGGCCAACGTTATTTTTTGAGTCATGTGTTTCGTTGCCACTGTTTCCAATACTTCTGTTGTGATCTGTTCAATTTCCAGGTCCCTGGCGGCTTGCCTGCCACTTTGGGTTTCGCGTCTCTGCTGTGTCGCGTTGCCGTCTCCGTCCCCGTCTCCGCTCGGGGCATGTGTTCTGTGTGGCAGGGGAGACGCTCTCCTGTCCAGAGCCGGCGGTGTGCACACCACGCGTGTTCTGTTTCCGAAGCGCCTTCTCCCTTATTTCACTGGGGGCTTTGCTGATGGAAGGAACCTTCCGTGCGAAGGGACAGGCTCTTCACCGACGCCTCGTTTCCCTGCAGTCCATTCTTCTTGTCTACTTTCTATTGCATGTTTGTCCCTACTACTGCGTTAGAAGACAGTAAAAAAACGAATGATTTTTTGCAATTGTTTTTTTAGAAACTGGTAAAGGAAGAAGAGTTAAAATAAGGGTTCCGTTTGCCATTCTGAAAAAGAAATGGACTTTTCTTCTTTTTTATTTTTTGAATTTATTGATTGGATAGAGACAGTCAGGAATTGAAAAGGGAGGAGGAGATAGAGAGGGAGAGAGAGAGACAGAGAGACACCGCAGCCCTGCTTCACCACTCGTGAAGCTTTCCCCCTGCAGGTGGGGAGCGGGGACTCGAACCCGGGGCCTTACGCACTGTAACGTGAGTCCAGCCGGGTGTGCCCCCGCCCGCCCCCTGACCTTTCTTGTAATAGATACTCTCATTGTGAAACTCTTAAAGTAGCCTAAAGGAAAACAAGAGAAGGTCTTATCTCTCATGGGATTTAAGTCTGCCGTTGGCTCTACTCGTCTTTTGCATTCACTCACCCTAACATAAAGGAGCATCACGTTTTGTGTCAGCCAGTGCACCCTCTGTGTCTGTGTCTCTTCCCTCACTAGTAACTGAGCACTCTGACAGAGAAGAGTAGGAGTTAGGAAACTGGGATCTGGAAGATGACTTTCATGGTTATCCACACTGTCTGTGAACCCCTGGGTCTTTGTCACAGAAGTGCGATCCAGCTGTTGTGAATGATTTATGTGTTGATTTTAGGTGTCCTTTCTCCTGAGATTCAGCTTGGCTTTAAACTCAGACAGGGCCCACAAGGACAAATGAGTAATAACGAGCTGATGCCTGCTGTTGGTGAAGATGAATTCTTACAGGTAGGTAGCAATTTATCAAAACATACTTTTTAAAAATTAGAAACGCTGCCTCTTAGGATGGTAGCTTTTGTCTGTCATTTTGTTCCTTACAGCTCTTTAGTTTTTTCACTTTTAAAATACTGATTTTTTTTAAAAGATTTATTTTGTTTATTAATGTATATGTGTGTGGCCCTGCTCAGCTCTGGCTAATGGTGGTGCTGAGGATTGAATCTGGGACCTCAGAGCCTCAGGCATGAAAGTCTGTTGCATAACCATCATGTTGTCTCCCTAGCCCTATTTATTTTAATTTAACATAAAAGATAAACAGAGAGAGACACAGAGAGACAGAGATGACCAGAGCAGTGCTCAGCTCTGGTTTAAAGTAATGTCAAGGACTGAACCTGGAACTTCCAGACCTCAGGACTGATGTTTTCTCTACAAACATTGTGCCATCTTCCTGGGCCTAGCTTTTTCCCCTTATTCTTCTCTGGTTAGTCACATTTCTGGTGATCACCAGTTATTTTATATAAAGACTCTTACAATTTAATAACAAAAAAATAATGTCCCACTTAAGAAATGGACAAGAAATGAACAACAAACTTGAGACTTTTAAGCAGATAAGATCTACAAATGGTCAGGAAGCACATGAAAAGATGTTCAACATCATTAATTAGGGAAATTCATATCATAATTATACTAAGTACCTCATATCATTTTTATTAAATTGTAAAAAAACAACCCCATCAAATATTGATGAGAATGTGGAGAAATTAGAATTTTTGCTTATTGCTGGTGAGAATGTGTAATGGTGAAGCCACTGGGAAATTGATATAGTGGTTCTTCAGATAATTAAGCAGAGAGTTACCAAATAGTGCGGAAATCATACTGTGGGGTATATACCTAAATTAACTGCAAAAGGGACTCGAGAAATATATATATATATATATATATATATATATATATATTTTTTTTTTTTTTTTCTCTTTACTTGGGGGGATGAATGGTTGACAGTCGACAGGAAAATACAGCAGCTGGTCCATGTGCCACGTTTCCCGGTTTCCACATCACACTCTAACCGCCCCCCCCAGGCCCTCCTCCGCCATCCTGCTCCAGGACCCGAGCCCCCCCCCCCCCCACCAATGTCTGTCTAGCAACAGATGGGGGATCAACACACTGTGCTTCTCACATGTGGTGGGAGTGATTCATTCTGAAGGCAGCACTGTACTTGCTACGACAATTGAGCCTAGAACGCTTTAGACTAAGTGAAATAAGTCAGAGGTGTTAGGATGCCTCTTCTGTGTGGCTCATGGGACAGTCCAGCCCAAAGAGACTGTAGAAGGGGTAGCAGGGAGTTGATGTTTCCGAGCATGAGTGTTGGCTGGAGTAGAAAATACAGGTCTGGTGGTCCGGGAGGTGGCGCAGTGGATAAAGCCTGAGGCCCTGAAGTGTGAAGTCCTGAGTTCAGTCCCCGGCAGCACATGTACCAGACTGATGTCTGGTTCTTTCTCTCTCTCCTCCTGTCTTTCTCATGAATGAATAAATAAAGTCTTAAAAAAAAAAAAGAAAGAAAATGTAGTTCTGGAGATGGTGGGGCTGCAGACATCACTGCGTATCTATACAGCATCACAGAGCTCACTGCACATTTAAGATGGTGAAAATGGACAGGTTTCCTTTAGACGTGTTTATCATAGCACAGGAGGAAGCTAAGAAAGAGGAACATAAGGATTTGTGGGTTTTTTTTAAAAATTATTTTTTATATATTTTTTTAATATTTATTTTATTTAGTTATTCCCTTTTGTTGCCCTTGTTGTTTTTTTTATTGTTGTAGTTATTATGTTGTTGTTGTTGGATAGGAGAGAGAGAAATGGAGAGAGGAGGGGAAGACAGAGAGGGGGAGAGAAAGACAGACACCTGCAGACCTGCTTCACCGCCTGTGAAGCGACTCCCCTGCAGGTGGGGAGCCGGGGGCTCGAACAGGGATCCTTATGCCGGTCCTTGTGCTTTGCGCCACCTACGCTTAACCCGCTGCGCTACAGCCCGACTCCCGGATTTGTGGTTTTTAAGTTTTTTATTATCTTTATTTATTGGATAGAGACAGCCAGAAGTCAAGAGGGAAGGGGATGATAGAGAGGGAGAGAGACAGAGATACCTGCAGCCCTGCTTCGCCACTCACGAAGCCTTCCCCCTGCAGGTGGACACCAGGGTCTCGAACCCGGGTTCTTGCACATTGTAATGTGTGCTCAGCCAGGTGTGTCACCACCCGGCCCCACATAAGGATTTTTGTAAATGTTAAACTTTCAGATTGTTGCAGTGGGTCAGCATTCACCAGTTTGAAAAAAACAAATTTCTTTTTCTTCCTAGCAGCCTCAAGATGAGGGAGAAGAGAATCAAGCTCTGTGGTAAGTTTGCAGATTGGGGTTTTATTTTAGATTATTATTATCGTTTTGCACATGTAAAATGAGTTTTTATTTTCTTACGTGTGACAGGATTGTCACCTAACAGCATAAATATTATGTTGCAAACATTGTAGATAAGTTTCATATTTGAAAATTGGAATCAGACTAAAAAGCTAATTCTTTGTCTACTAAAATTTCAGGGAGTCGGGTGGTAGCGCAGCGGGTTAAGTGCATGTGGCTTAAAGCACAAGGACCCGCATAAGGATCCTGGTTCAAGCCCCCGGCTCCCCACCTGCAGGGGAGTCGCTTCACAGGCGGTGAAGCAAGTCTGCAGGTGTCTGTCTTTCTCTCCCCCTCTCTGCCTTCCCCATCTCTCTCCATTTCTCTCTGTCCTATCCAACAACAACGACATCAATAACAACAGCAGTAATAACTACAACAATAAAACAACAAGGACAACAAAAGGGAAAATAAATAAATAAATAAGATCTCAACATCTTAAAAGCAAATTCAAGCTTAGTGTGAAGGAAACCTGTGAACATTACTGACTTATACGCACATCACACATCTGTAAATACTTCTCTGGTTCTTTCGGAACAGCAGGTCTCTGGGCAGGGAGTTGCACACTGGTGGCGTGTGCTTAGGGCTTGACTGCATTTTGATGCCTGCCCTCACCAAAGGCCAGAGCCTGATGGTGCTCTGTTCAAACGGCAACAGAAACGTTTATATATTTAAAATTAAATAACCCTATGGTTTTGTTAATTAATCCTTTCTTAAATAAAAAAATAATAAAATAATAAAAAAAATTAAATAAAGTTACCTACCGCCTTTAATTAAGTTTTCTTCTTTCCGATTCCAAGTAGGTTTTTAAATAAACATAAGGTACTATATATATATTTTTTTCTTTTCTTTTTTATTTTTGATGCTAGGGATCAAACCCAGTACCTCATCATATGAACTGTGTATTGTCATTGAGCCCCACCCAGCCTGTCCCTCTCCAGTAACTTTTAGGAGTTTACATCTAAAAATTTTGAGAATTTTTATAGCCGTTCTCCTCCCAGACTGTCCCACCATGTTCGGCAGTCAGGTGTCGAAAGTCACTTTCAGGCTCACATGAAGGTTTTAGCTTGTTTGCATTCCTGAAGTTCTACCCCCCCAAAAACAATTTCCTTCATTTTTGCATTCCATATGTAGATAGATGTCAGTAAACCATAGTCATTGTAAAAGTGATTGGAATGATTGTGCAGAAAATATTATCTCCTTTTGAAATTCTTTTTTTTAAAAGATTTTATTTATTTATTCATGAGAAAGATAGAGGAGTAGAGAGAGAAAGAAGACATCACTCTGGTCCATGTGCTGCTGGGGATTGAACTTGGGACCTCATGCTCGAGAGTCCAGTGTTTTATCCACTGTGCCATCTCCCGGATCACTTTTTGAAATTGTTTAAATGAGAAAAAAGTTTCAATAGGATATGAATAAGAAATAATGTTTTTCTTTCCATTTTAATATTTCTCTATATTTATTGATTGACTAATTTTTAAAAATTTTTTTAATTGACTAATCTTTTAGGACGAAAAAGAGTTGTTCAAGGTCATTGGCCACTGTGCTCTTTCCCCAGGCTGAAGGCTCACGGACCCATCAAAACTTTCAAGGTACGTTTTTGCAGAAGAGACGTATATAGCAGACTTTCCTTTGCCTGAAAGCAGAACACCTATCTAGATGTGGGTTTGTCTGCAGTGAGGCAGGTAGGCCGTGTATGGCCCTCACACACGTGTCTGCATGCGGTCAGTCTTGCTGTTCGCCTTGGACTATACGTGTAAAGTTTGTCCACAGGAGAAACAGCTTGAGTGAAGTTACTACCTGCTTCTTCAAATGTCTTGTTAACTTGTAACTTGGGGCTCAGATTTAGGAAAAAATGGCTTTTTGTTTCCCTCTGTCTACTACATTCTTAGTATGTATGCCATGCTCTTCTCTTCCCGTCCCCTCCCCTGCCCTTCCTGCCCTCCCTGCCCTCCCTTGCACTTCCCTCCCTTCCCTCCCTTTCCATTCCGTTCCGTTCCGTTCCGTTCCGTTCCATTCCATTGCATTCCATTGTATTCCATTCCACTGCATTCCATTGTATTCCATTCCATTCCATTCCATTCCATTCCATTCCATTCCATTCCATTCCATTCCATTCCATTCCATTCCATTCCATTCCATTCCATTCCATTCCATTCCATTCCATTCCATTGTATTCCATTCCATTCCATTCCATTCCATTCCATTCCATTCCATTCCATTCCATTCCATTCCATTCCATTGTATTCCATTCCATTCCATTCCATTGTATTCCATTCCATTCCATTCCATTGTATTCCATTCCATTCCATTCCATTCCATTCCATTCCATTCCATTCCATTCCATTCCATTCCATTCCATTCCATTCCATTCCATTCCATTCCATTGTATTCCATTCCATTGTATTCCATTCCATTCCATTCCATTCCATTCCATTCCATTCCATTCCATTCCATTGTATTCCATTCCATTCCATTCCATTCCATTCCATTCCATTCCATTCCATTGTATTCCATTCCATTCCATTCCATTCCATTCCATTCCATTGTATTCCATTCCATTCCATTCCATTCCATTCCATTCCATTCCATTGTATTCCATTCCATTCCATTCCATTCCATTCCATTCCATTCCATTCCATTCCATTCCATTCCATTCCATTCCATTCCATTCCATTCCATTCCATTCCATTCCATTCCATTGTATTCCATTCCATTCCATTCCATTCCATTCCATTCCATTCCATTCCATTCCATTCCATTCCATTGTATTCCATTCCATCCCATTGTATTCCATTCCATTTCATTCCATTGTATTCCATTCCATTCCATTCCATTCCATTCCATTCCATTCCATTCCATTCCATTCCATTCCATTCCATTCCATTCCATTCCATTCCATTCCATTGTATTCCATTCCATTCCATTCCGTTCCATGCCATTGTATTCCATTCCATTCCATTCCATTCCATTGTATTCCATTCCATTCCGTTCCGTTCCGTTCCATTCCATTCCATTCCATTCCATTGTATTCCATTCCATTCCATTCCATTCCACCGCATCCCATCCCATCCCATCCCATCCCATCCCATCCCATCCCATCCCATCCCATCCCATCCCATCCCATCCCATCCTCTTCTTCTCTCCTCTCCTCTTCTTCTCTCCCCTTTTCTTGTCTGTCTCTCTTGACTGGCAGTCGCACTGGCTGCTGGCAGTGGTTTAGCTCTACCAAGGACTGGCGGTCTTTCTCTCTGAGGTGTCTCCTAGTGGCTCCTGCAGGCTGACATGTGTGCTGTGTGACGGGGCCCTGGATATTCTAGTCGGAAGTGAAGTCCTGTGAGAGGGGCACAAGGACGTGACACTTGCTGCCAGGAAGTGTCTGTCCCGATTAGGCCTTGGGTAGCTCCGCAGCAATTCTGGGCCGATCCTCAGTGCCTCGAGTCTGGTCTGCTCATCAGTCCTCACTTTTGTGAATATCATTGTGCGCGAGGTGGGTGGGTGTGCAGATGCTGAACACAGCTGGGTTGCTTAAAGGACATTAGGATGGGTCTGAAGCGGCCTGCCATCATTGGTGAGCTGGGATGCTTGCAAGGGTGTCAGGGCAAAGGTAAAAGAATAAAGAGCTAGCTTAGTGGTGTCCCCTACTGGCCAAACCGAGACACGTGAAGCTTAATTGTGTACAAAGGGCAGTTTCAGTATAGAAGGGACAGTGACTCTAGCAGTATGTTTGAAATTTGTGAAGATCTCAAGAAATAGAGATCTGCTATCACGTGCACATTCTGTTTTAACTGTTAAGCACCTACCTGTTTACAAAGCAAAGGATTGGCTTTAGTTATCACTATGTAAGTAGAGAAAAAAGAAAACAGGACTGTGAATAAACCAGCAGCCCTGGAATAAGAGTTGTACAGGGGGCTGGGCGGTAGTGCAGTGGGTTAAGCTCAGGTGGCACAAAGCGCAAGGACCGGCGTAAGGATCCCGGTTCCAGCCCCCGGCTCCCCACCTGCAGGGGAGTCGCTTCCCAGGCGTTGAAGCAGGTCTGCAGGTGTCTGTCTTTCTCTCCCTCTCTGTCTTCCCCTCCTCTCTCCATTTCTCTCTGTCCTATCCAACAACAACGGCAGCAGTAACAACAATAAAACAACAAAGGCAACAAAAGGGAAAATAAATAAATAAATTCAGGGGGGGGCTGAGTGGTGGTGCATCTGGCTGAGTGCAAGGACCTGGGTTTGAGCTCCTGGTCCCCACCTGTGGGGGAAGCTTCACTAGTGGTGAAGCAGGGCTGCAGGGGTCTCTCTCCTCCTCTGCCACCCCCTTCCCTCAATTTCTGGCTCTCTCTATCCAATAAATAAATGAAGATAAGAAAAATCTTTTTTTTTACAAAGTTACCCCCCCCTTTGTTGGGGGGATGGAGTGAAGGCTAATAGTTTAGAGTATAGTTGTTGGAAAGCTGTTTTCTTTGAGATCTGATGAAGTTTCTATAACTCTGGGATAGTGTCAGATCAATATTACCTTAATCTCAAGGTGCAGAAATGCAGGAATAAAAGAGAATGAATTATACTATCATACTGCTGCTTTAGAATCAGATTAGAAGCGACAGTTCATTTTATAACCATTGCATCTGTGTAAGTTCTGACTGATTGTGTCAAAGTGTTTGAAGAGGTAAAAAATAGTGTTAAATTTCTAGTTTAGATGATTTAAGGGATAAGTCTGTAATTAAGGTTTAAATACTAAAGAAAGTGTAACTATCAGTGGCCAGCCCGTGGCGCACCTGGTTAAGCGCACCTGGTACTATGTGCAGGGCCGGCATAAGGGTTCGGGTTCGAGCCCCTCCTCATACCAGCTCCCCACCCTCAGGGGGGTAGCTTCACAAGCAGTGAAGCAGGTCTCTCTCTCTCTCTCTCTCTCTCTCTCTCTCTCTTCTCAATTTCTATCTGTCCTGTAGAAGAAAATAGGGGGAGGGGGGGATTTGTAGTACCAGCACTGAGCCCCAGCAATAACCCTAGAGGCAATGATTAAAAAGTGATAATAATAATAAAAGAAACTATCAAATTTCCATGTGTTAGGTATAGAAACTTAATAAATCGATCATTAAACATATCTAAACACGAATGATAACTTATGTTGTTGCCCAAGGAGAAGTATTTAAGATTTTTAAAATATTTATTTATTTATTTTCCCTTTTGTTGCCCTTGTTGCTTTATTGTTGTTATAGATGTCGCTATTGTTGGATAGGACAGAGAGAAATGAAGAGAGGAGGGGAGACAGAGAGGGGCAGAGAAAGATAGACACCTGCAGACCTGCTTCACTGCCTGTGAAGCGACTCCCCTGCAGGTGGGGAGCCGGGGTTCGAACCGGGATCCTTATGCCGGTCCTTGTGCTTTGCGCCACCTGCGCTTAACCCGCTGCGCTACAGCCCAACTCCCGTCTTTAAGTTTTTTATAAAACAATTTACTGGGGCCGGGTGGTGGTGCACCTGGCTGAGCGCACATGTCACAGTGCGCAAGGACCTGGGTTCAAGCCGCTGGTCCCCTCCTGCAGTGGGAAAGCTTTGTGAGCGGTGAAGTAGTGCTGTAGGTGTCTTTCTGTCTCCCTCTCTTATCTCCCCTTCCCACTCGATTTCTCTCTCTATCCAATAATAAAGATAATAAGAGATTTTGCAAAACAATTTATTTATTCATTTATTGGCTAGAGACAAAGAGAAACCAAGATGGGAAGGGGTAGAGAGTGAGAGAAGAAGAGAGACATCTGCAGCCCTGCGTCACCACTCCTGAAGCTTCTCCCTGCAGGAGCAACAGGGAGCTTGAACCTTGGCATGGTGACACTTGCTCTCAGTCAGGCATGCCACCACTCAGCCCCCCTTTTGTTGTGGTTTTAATTAATATATTAGCTTAAAGCCATTTAGACTGAATACCTTCCACATTTGGTGAAGACATACTTAGCACTTTTTATAAGATACATTATAGACAGACTAAAGCGATCATAAAGCTATAGAAATACCATCTAGAGGCTAGAATCCTTTCTTTGTCTTCAACAATATGAGATAATAATGTCTAGGGATAATTAAGAAATGCTGAAAAGAGGATATGTTTTTAGTGTTCTGTTAAAACTGAAACAAGAATCTCTATCATTGTTTCCTAGGGCCTGAGGCTGAAAATTCCAACGCTGTGACCCCTCCGGACAAGGTTGGTCTGTACGGCAGAGACAAACCATGCAGATCAGGGATCTCGACTGAAATGCATTTTATTGATAAAGTATCTGTCCTGTCTAGGTTTATTGATAAAGTATCTGTCCTGTCTAGGATTATTGATAAAGTATCTGTCCTGTCTAGGTTTATTGATAAAGTATCTGTCCTGTCTAGGATTATTGATAAAGTGTCTGTCCCATCTAGGTTTATTGATAAAGTATCTGTCCTGTCTAGGATTATTGATAAAGTATCTGTCCCGTCTAGGTTCTCCCCTTAAGCAGTGACGGGATGAAACCATTTCATTTTTATTTTCTTTTGCATAGGTGATTGACCTCACACGTGTGGGTGATATTTTCACCCAGACGGGGGTTGGGGGGGGAGGGGGAGCCAGCCGGGTGTCGGAACGTTTCCCATCCTCAGATCACTTCTGTATGGTGTCAGGGTTTGGACATCACAAGGCACACACCCCAAAGGGAGCCTTTCTTTTCATACAAATAAAAGAAGGATTAAGAGGACCTAGTGGGGGTTGTATTGTTAAATGGGAAACTGGGGAATGTTATGCATGTACAAACTATTGTATTTACTGTTGAATGTAAAACATTCATTCCCCAATAAAGAAATAAATTATTTAAAAAAAAACATAATTGGGGTGGGGGTAGATAGCATAATGGTTATGCAAAGAGATTCTCATGCCTGATACTTTAAAGTTCCAGGTTCAATTCCCTGCACCACCATAAACCAGAGCTGCTCAGTACTCTGGTAAAATAAATGAATAAATAAATAATAAATAAAAATAACTGGGGGCTGCAGAGATAGCATAATGACTATGCAAAAGTACTTTCATACCTGATACACAAATGTCCCAGGTTCAATCCCCAGTACCACCATCACCATAAGCCAAAGGTGAGCTATGCTCTGGTAAAAAACAAAACAAGCAAAAAACATGGTTGGAATTTAAAATCCAATTTAAAAATCAACACACAGGCCTACTAGCACACTAGACATAGCTAAATAGAGACTAAGCAACTTAGAAGAAAGCAGACTTTTAAAAAAATTTCCAGGTAAAAGAGAAACAGTGATAGAGGAGGAAGAGGCTACCATGTATCCAATTGAAATTCTAGAATGAGAAAATAAATGGACAGTATTTCATAGGATTTTCTCTCTTTCTCTCTCTCTCTTTTTTCATTTTATTGGGTGGTAAATGGTTTACAGCAAAGTCGTTGACACATGGGTACAAAAAAAAAATTGAGCTCTTTCTAAATTACTTCTGTCTTTCTCAGCAAATTAGAGACAGGATTTCTAAAATAAATGTATGTTCTTTTTTAAAAAAAATTCTTTACTGGGGAACTGATGTTTTACATTCGACAGTAAATACAATAGTTTGTACATGCATAACTATGTTCTTTTTTTAAAAAAACTTTTATTTATTTATTATCAGATAGAGACAGAAAGAATTGAGGGAAGGCTCTTTGCTTTTCCACCTTGATACTCTCTCAGGTGGCCTTGGTTTCGATGAATCCAGGCCCCTCAGGCCCCTGTAAGTAGATTTTGAAAGACAATTTCCAATGAGGAATCCTAATAATATTTTGATCATTGGAAGCATTGTAAGAATAGGTTAAGATGATGTCTTTGAAAAACTAAGTCAGAGGGCCAGGTGGTGGTGCACCTGGTTAAACACTCACATGACAGTGCGTAAGGACCCAGGTTCGAGCCCCCAGTCCCCACCTGCAGGGGGAAAGCTTCAGGAGTGGTGAAGCAGGGCTGCAGGGGTCTCTCTGCCTCTCCCTCTTCTTCATTTCTATCTCTAATAATAAATAAATAATAATAAAATAAAGTAAGTCAGTTTGAAATATACATTTTATGTTTTCCCCCTCCTTTGGTGTTTACAATAGACACAACCCAGAAATACTGATTTATAGCAAAGGCTCATGCTGTCTGCATTTATCTGTATTATCCTTTCTCCTCTCCACCCCCTCCCCCAACCTCATGCCCACTGACCTTATATTTGCATATTTGTTTTTAAAAAATATTTATTTATTCCCTTTTTGTTGCCCTTGTTGTTTTATTGTTGTAGCTATTATTGTTGTTGTAATTGATGTTGTTGTTGGATAGGACAGAGAGAAATGGAGAGAGGAGGGGAAGACAGAGAGGGGGAGAGAAAGACAGACACCCGCAGACCTGCTTCACCGCCTGTGAAGCGACTCTCCTGCAGGTGGGGAGCCGGGGGCTCGAACCGGGATCCTTACGCCGGTCCTTGCGCTTTGCGCCTTGTGCGCTGAACCTGCTGCACTATCGCTGGACTCCTCATTTGATATTTGTACAGAAATTAGGACTGAGTGAAAAAAGCTGAAATATTCACTTTCCAGTTTATTTCTGATTAATAATTTTTAAAAAATTGTAATTTACTTATTTTCCCTTTTGTTGCCTTTGTTGTTTTATTGTTGTTGTAGTTATTATTGTTGTTGTTATTGATGTCATTATTGTTGGATAGGACAGAGAGAGATGGAGAGAGGAGGGGAAGACAGAGGGGGGGAGAGAAAGACAGACACCTGCAGACCTGCTTCACTACCTGTGAAGCAACTCCCCTGCAGGTGGTAGTTAATAATTTTTTTGTTGTTCCTCCAGGGTTATTGCTGGGCTCCGTGCCTGCACCATGAATCCACCGCTCCTGGAGGCCATTTTTCCCCCTTTTTGTTTCCCTAGTTGTTGCAGCCTCATTGCAGTTATTATTGCCATTGTTGACGTTGCTTTGTTGTTGGATAGGACAGAGAGAAATGGAGAGAGGAGGGGAAGACAGAGAGAGAGGGGGAGAGAAAGACAGACACCTGCAGACCTGCTTCACCGCCTGTGAAGCGACTCCCCTGCAGGTGGGGAGCCGGGGGCTCGAACCGGGATCCTTACGCCGGTCCCTGCGCTTTGCGCCACGTGTGCTTAAGCCACTGCGCCACCGCCCGACCCCCGGTAGTTAATAATTTTTATATGACTCAGTAGAATGTTTTAGGGGCCAGGGGGTGGCACACCAGGTTAAGTGCAGAGATTACAGTGCCCAAGGACCCAGGTTCAAGCCTCTGGTCCTCATTTGCAGAGGCAAAGCTTCCCAAGTGGTGAAGCAGGGCTGCAGGTGTCTCTCTGGCTCTTTCCCTCTCTATCTTCTCCCTCCCTTCTCTATTTCTCTCTGTCTCAATCCAATAATAAATAAATAAAAATTAAGAAAAAGAAACATTTAGCAAGGTGGGATTTTACAGCCATTAAGTGCAGAGAAGCATCTATGCCATCTTCTCTTAGTACAGATGATTTAGACTTAGTTGGACGGGTAGTTTGCCGTGCGTATGCCATTATAATCCAGCCAGTTCTGCCCTTGGCCCACTACTGCAAGTCTGACTGTATGATCAGAGTCATTAGTGACTTGGTCTAGGAGAACAATAAAACCTACTAGTATTTATGGGAGAGGAAAGATGATAAAAAGTTGGGGTGGTAACTTACTGACATGATGAACTAGAATTCTGTTGGTTGATAGTATGCTCTCTGTGAGAACATGAGAACTACAACGTGTTTCCTTTGAAATATTTTTCAGTATCTACTGTTACTGTAATGATGACATTTCTGTTTGGGACACATAGGAGCGAAGTGAGGACAGAAGCTCTCCGGAGATTAGCCTTCTCTCTGGCATCATCACAGTGCCTGGGGTAGTTTCTTCAGAGGACAAATTGTCGGTCGACTCTGAGAAGACCGCCACAACACCCAATAACGTCTCTGAGCCTGGACAGGAAGTCGCAGCGACCATGACTAGGAAAGAAAGGAAGGGTGAAGAAAGCTCTCTGGAGACTTTTGTATCTGCCATAGACAGGTTACTGCCATCGCCAGAAATCGTCCAGGAGGAAGGGCTGTTTGAAATCATGAGCGATTTCGAAGCTGGAGAGCTGTTGGACACACTGAGCTGCTCCCTGAGCTCCATGTCCATGTCCTTGGAGGGCCACAGAGATCTGCTGGCAAACGCAGCTGACTGCCTGCCAGATGAGCTGCTGGCAGCTCTCAACACACTGTCGGAAGACGGGGCGGAGCCGGTCTGTCCCAGCAGAGAGGGAGACGGTGCTCTGCGTGCTGGGGGTGAATGTTCAGGAGAGGGGCCCTGTGCAGATCACACCGATGACTATACGCAAATAGCAGAGATGATTTTTGAGTCTCTCTGTTCTGTTCCGCTGCTGGAACAAGATTCCAAAGCAGCTGAGCCACAGAACAAGCGTCAGTCCACGCAGCAGGTGAGAGCAAGTGCGTGCCTGCCTGGTGTTTGAGAGTTGCTTTTATGGAGAGTTGTGGTCACGTCTTCAGCTGCCCATGCGCTTCACTTTATACTCAGGCCTGATGCCCGCAGGGCAACACTGAAAGAGACTGTTTTGTTTGGGGGCATACACTTAACTGTTAGGACGTTCTGAGGTCGTTTGCAATTGGTTTGAATAGAAAAGTGGTGGCGCATCTGGTTGAGCGCACGTGTTACAGTGAGCAGAGTGTTTTGTTAGCCGCTTACTCTGGCATATACCAGTGACAGAGATCGAGTCTGCATGGAAACTATGTGCCCAGTTATGGAGAGATCTCCCTTACCACCCTGTTACTTTTAAATAGTACATTTTGACTATCTTCCTGCTGCAACAAATATTGTACGTCTTGATTTTTTAACTTATTGAATAGTATTCCACTGTATGTATATATATGTATATATATGTATGTATATATATGTATATGTATGTATGTATGTGTATATATATATATATATATATATATATATATATATGTATATATATCCTCCAGTTCACTAACGATCATTTGGAGAGCTTTTTCCTTTTCGCTGTTACAGAGATTTAAATGATATTATACTGAACTCATGTTGAAATATTATTGCTTGTAATTCTGTTAAAATATCTCAAAGATATAACATGACTTAAAATTTTTCAGAAAAAGAGTGACTAATCACAAGAATAGGGCACAGAGGTTAAATTGATTCTAGAATTTTAAACAGATTCTATCAGTGACATCATGATTAAAAGTGATGCAGCACAAACTCAGCCAGTGTTCAGAGAATCAGAGCAAAAGGAATCTTTTAAAGTAGAAAGGAAATTGAGAAGAGATAAAATATATAATACATGAAATATATTCTTGTTGCTTCATTGTAATAAAAACATGGAACCTGTCACCATGGGAAGCTTTACAAGTAGAGTAAATATGTTCAAGAAAGGCTTGTGTGATACATGTAAAATATATGTCCTCATGGGAGTTAAGTCTGTAATTATTAAGGGCATATGAGAGCCATTCATGATGTCACCCTTTTAAAATCCATGTTGGTGAAGGGTATTTGTATTTTGCTCAACAAAATAGCATTACTATTGCTTTCAGATGTCAAAAAAAAATTCCCCCTCCAGGGTCATCACTGAGGCTCAGTGCCAGCACTATAAATCCACTGCTCCTGGTGGCCATTTTTTCCATTTTATTGGATATGACAGAGAGAAATTGAGAAAGGAGGGGTATATAGAGAGGGAGAGAGACAGAGAAACACCTGCAGACCTATGTCCCTGCTTATGAAGCGTCCCCCCTGCAGGTGGGGAGCCGGGACTTGAACCGGGATCCTTGTGTGGGTCCTTGTGCTTTGTGCTATGTGCGCTTAACAGGGTACACCACCGCCCAGCACCCTTGTTTGTTTAATATCTCCTCCATCGTTCTGAGTTATTCATTTCCTGTGAAGCTAAACTACCTAGAGTGACTTTATGTTTGCTTTTGAATTATGGAGATGATTACCGATGAGAATAGGTCTTCCTTCTATTATTCTTAGTTGTGAAGATCTGCATTGGTGTTTATTATACTGTTGTTTTCATTATGCTTGCTCGTGTTGATGGGTTTTTGAACTTTCGTCCTAGGAAGCATTTTAGTGTCATCAAAGGGCAAGAAGAAAGTTAGTTTCTTCTAGTTAAATTTTTGGTACCGTTGTAATCGCTTACGCATGTATACGCAAACGTTTTGTTTCAGACTGTCGAAGACCCACATCCACTAGGGTCTCAAACTCTGCAGCAGCCCAGTAGTATCTCCTGTGATCCAGCAAATAACGAGGGGACTTCAGGTCTGCTGGGAAACAGCTCAGTCCAGGCTGCTCCTTGTGTGCTAAGAAGATCATCCCGACTGAAAGCAGACAGACAGACGCAATACACAGACGACCTGTGCACAGGCCCAGAAAGCACTTGGCCAAATAGGCCTGTCTGTGAGAGAAGGACAAAGAGCAGCTCTGCGACTGAGAAGTCCAGGTATACTTCCCGTTTGTATTTTTGTAAAATATTTATTCATTCATTTTCCCTTTTTGTTGCCCTTGTTGTTTTACTGTTGTAGTTATTACTGTTGTTGTTATTGATGTCGTCGTTGTTGGATAGGACAGAGAGAGATGGAGAGAGGAGGGGAAGACAGAGAGGGGGAGAGAAAGACAGAGACCTGCAGACCTGCTTCACCGCCTGTGAAGCGACTCCCCTGCAGGTGGGGAGCTGGGGGCTTGAACCGGGATCCTTGTGCCGGTCCTTGTGCTTCGCGCCACCTGCACTTAACCCGCTGCGCTACCACCCGACTCCCCCAGTTTGTATTTTTATCTTCAGGCATGCATGGGGTTATGGGCAGCCCTGTCCTTGGGATATGAGTGTCAGGATGCAGCTACTACTAAGTGAAGAACTTCTATTCTTAAAAAGACAAAACAAGAAAAGAAACTTAATTCTTAATGATGATTTGCTTATTTTTCAGTGTTTTTAATCAGAAAACTCTTTTTCACTTTTTTTTCTAAGACCAAGAAGATGGTAGAGTTGTGTATTTCAGTGTTGGTTTTTTCCACAACTATTTTTTAATTTATGACTCACAGAGGTGTCCCAGGTCACGGGGTAATCCCACACAGCACGCGCACACCGCTGCTCTGGGTCCCCACCCTTCCACCATGTCACCATGGTTCCCACCAAGTCTTAGAGGCGGCTTATTGATTTCTCCTTCCCTTTGTTAATTCGTTCTCTGCATTCTACATATAAATGAAACTGTGCTGTAGCTGTCTTCCACTTATTTATTTTTATTTTTAAAATATTTATTTATTTTCTTTTGTTGCCCTTGTTGTTTTATTGTTGTTGTTATTGATGTCGTTGTTGTTGGATAGGACAGAGAGAAATGGAGAGAGGAGGGGAAGACAGAGAGGGGGAGAGAAAGACAGACACCTGCAGACCTGCTTCACCGCCTGTGAAGCGACTCCCCTGCAGGTGGAGAGCCGGGGGCTCGAACTGGGATCCTTACGCCGGTCCTTGTGCTTTGCGCCACCTGCGCTTAACCCGCTGTCCTTTTTACCTGCAAAGTCCTGGTTTCTTTTTCCCAAGGAGGCAAGAAGGGTGGATGAGATGGACTACAAGGGCAAGAGGCTCGGAACACGGCTTCCCCCAGGCGGAGAACTGCAGGGTAGCACAAGGACAGAGCTAACTGCTGTTTGGTCAGGAATCTGGAAACTGCTGTGGTGCTGACAGCAAGCCAGCAGAATATCTCCGAGTTTTAAAAAGCTTGATAAAGATGGTTTGAGTTCTTACAGAGACTGTGACAATGATTTTAGAAACATTTCTTTTTCAAGAATACAGGACCCTGCTGTAATGACTGAGAGCAAAGGGAAGAGTGTGCGTTCATCTAGACCACAGGTCAGGAAAAACAAAAGATCTACAGGAAGAAAGGGTGAGGCGTGTGTTTACTATAACTTTGATTTATCTTTATCTCTTCATCTTTTCTTTGCTTCTCTTCCTCATCTCCTCCTCCTCCTCTTCTTCCTTCTTCTTCTTTTTTTTCTTTCTTTTTTTTGCCAGAGCACTGATCAGCTCTGACTTATGGTTATGCTGGGGATTGAACCTGGGACTTCAGAGGCTCAATCATGAAAGCCTTCTGCAGAGCCATTATGCTATCTCCCCAGTCCAGTCTATCTTTAATCTTTTGGATACGGGAACAGAATTCTGGTACTAGAAATGGTTTAGAATTATTTCAGGTTTTTTATTTTCCTGGAAAAGTTTGTAGCTAAAGATCCCATTCCTGTCATTTCACAGCTTCTGTACCAAGACCTTGACCTAAGCCCAAACTTGTGACCCCACGAGCTCATTTACTTTGGAATTTTAGTTAAAGAACCCTTTTCAAGCTTAGATGTTTGAAATACTTGTGGTATTACCAAATTATTATAAGATTTTCAGAAATGATACCAAAAGAAATCGAACATGTAAAAGAGGAAAAAAATGAATCTTCTCTATGTTATTTTGTGTGTCAATACAATTAAAAAGAGAGAGATTTGTAATAAAGATGACATTTGAAGTTGCGGCAAAAAAGGATTGACTAGCAGTGTAAAACACGCACTTGTTTCCCTATAACAGTCTATGTGCAAATTCAGTTCCAGCTTAGACAAATAAACAAAAGTTATATTCTCTTATATATTACTTCCTTATTATTGGTTAGAGACAGATAGAGACTGGGGGAGGATAGAGAGGGAGAGAGACAGAGAGACCCCTTCGGTCCTGCATCACCACTTGTGAAACTTCCTCCCTGCAGGTGGGGACCAGGAGCTTGAACCCAGGTCCTTCTACACTGTAATGTGTGCGCTTACCCAGGTGCGCCACCACCCGGCTCCTAGACAAACGCTTACATGAACAACAGCCACAGACGTTTCAGGGCTATGAAGATAGCATAACGTTACTTCTATTCTTTCTGATTTTGAAGTAAGGACAATTTCTTTTGTTTTCTTTTGTTTAGCCCAAATGAAGATGAATAATATACCTCTTTCTTGCATTAATCGGAGAAATGCCTTTGGAGAAAATTTACTTTATAAGGCTGCTGTACATGATGACGTTGATCTCATTAAACTTTGTATTAAAAAAGGTGGAAATGTTAACCAACAAAGTTATGCTGGTAAGCTGTGATATTCTAAACAGTTTTATTAGTGATTTAATAATGATGAACAAGATCGTAAGATAACAGGGGTACAAGTCCACACAGTTCCCACCACCAGAGTTCTGTGTCCCGTCCCTTCCATTGGAAGCTTCCCTATTCTTTATCCCTCTGGGAGTATGGACCAAGATTCCTTTTTTAAAAAATATTTTATTTGTTTATTAATTAATGAGAGAGATAGGAGGGGAGAGGAAGAACCAGCTATCACTCTGGCACATGTGCTTCCAGGGATTGAACTCAGGACCTCATGCTTGAGAGTCCAGTACCTTATCCACTGTACTACCTCCCAGACTACACCCAAAATTCTTTATGGGGAGCAGAAGGTGGGAGTTCTGGCTTCTGTCATGGCTTCTCCACTGGACATGGGTGTTGGCAGGTGGATCCACACCCCCAGCCTGTGTCTGTCTGTCCCTAGTGGGGCAGGGCTCTGGGGAGGGGTGGCTCCAGGACACATGGTGAGGCCGTCTACCCAGGGAGCTTGGGGGCTTGTGTCCCTCCTCACTCGACCTCTCAGTAGAGACAGAGACTGACAAGATGGATGTACCCCTCAGGCCAAGCCCTGCCAAGCTCAACCACATCCTCACAGTTTCCCTACACCTTCTTTTATTTTTTATTAGTGATTTAATAATGATGAACAAGACTATAAGATAACAGGGGTACAGGTCCACATATAGTTTCTGCCACCAGAGTTCTGTGTCCCATCCCCTCCAGTGGAAGCTTCCCTATTCTCTACTCCCCTGGGAGTTCTTCATGGGGAGCAGAAGGTGGGGGTTCTGGCTTCTGTCATGGCTTCTCCACTGGACATGGGTGTTGGCAGGTGGACCCACACCCCCAGCCTGTGTCTGTCTGTCCCTAGTGGGGCAGGGCTCTGGGGAGGGGAGGCTCCAGGACACATGGGTGAGGGCGTCTGCCCAGGGAAGTCAGGTTGGTGTCATGGTAGCATCTGCAATGTGGTGGTAATTATTATTATTATATTTTTTTAGAGGAGCAGCGATTTCCTGAGTCTCTATGACCATAACTCTGCTCCAGAAATATTTCATCAAAAATATTCTTAACTTGGAATTATATTTTTTTGATTGAAGGGCCAGCACAGAACATTATTAAGATGCCAACTATAAACAAATACCATTTCCTCTTTTTTAATTATTATTGTTATTTTTTATTTATAAAAAAGAGACACTGATAAAACCATAGGATAAGAGGGGTATAACTCCACACAATTCCAACCACCAGAACTCTGTATCCATCCCCTCCCCTGATAGCTTTCCTATTCTTTTTTTAAATTTCTTTATTGGGGAATTAATGTTTTACATTCAACAATAAATACAATAGTTTGTACATGCATAACATTCCCCAGTTTCCCATCTAACAATACAACCCCCACTAGGTCCTCTGTCATCCTTCTTGGACCTGTATTCTCCCCACCCACCCACCCCAGAGTCTTTTACTTTGGTGCGATACGCCAATTCCAGTTCAGGTTCTACTTGTGTTTTCTTTTCTGATCTTGTTTTTCAACTTCTGCCTGAGAGTGAGATCATCCCATATTCATCCTTCTGTTTCTGACTTATTTCACTTAACATGAATTTTTCAAGGTCCATCCAAGATTGGCTGAAAACGGTGAAGTCACCATTTTTTACAGCTGAGTAGTATTCCATTGTGTATCTAGACCACAACTTGCTCAGCCACTCATCTGTTGTTGGACACCTGGGTTGCTTCCAGGTTTTGGCTATTACAAATTGTGCTGCCAAGAACATATGTGTACACAGATATTTTTGGATGGATGTGTTGGGTTCCTCAGAATCTATCCCCAGGAGAGGAATTGCAGGATCATAGGGTAGGTCCATTTCTAGCCTTCTGAGAGTTCTCCAGACTGTTCTCCACAGAGGTTGGACCAACTTACATTCCCACCAGCAGTGTAGGAGGGTTCCTTTGACCCCACACCCTCTCCAGCATTTGCTGCTGTTACCTTTTCTGATGTATGACATTCTCACAGGAGTGAAGTGATATCTCGTTGTTGTCTTGATTTGCATTTCTCTGACAATCAGAGACTTGGAGCATTTTTTCATGTGTTTCTCGGCCTTTTGGATCTCTTCTGTGGTGAATATTCTGTCCATGTATACAAGTCTTTCACTTCTTTGGTTAGGTTTACTCCTAGATATTTTATTGTTTTTGTTGCTATAATAAAAGGAATTGATTTCTGGATTTCAATTTCTTCTAACTTAGTGTTTGCATAGAGGAATGCCACTGACTTTTGAATGTTAACTTTGTAGCCTGACACCTTACTGTATTGCCTGATGACTTCCAAAAGCTTCTTGCTGGATTCCTTAGGTTTTTCCATGTATACTATCATGTCATCTGCAAATAGGGAGAGTTTGACTTCTTCTCTTCCAATCTGTATGCCTTTAATTCCTTGCTCCTGCCTGATTGCTATGGCAAGAACTTCCAACACTATGTTGAATAGTAATGGTGACAGTGGGCAGCCCTGTCTAGTACCTGATCTGAGGGGAAATGCTTCCAGTTTTTCACCATTGAGTATGATGTTGGCTGTAGGTTTTGTATATATAGACTCCACTATCGTCAGGAATTTTCCATCTATTCCCATTTTTTGTAGTGTTTTGATCATAGCTTTCCTATTCTTTATCCCTCTGGGAGTATGGACCCAAGGTCATTGTGGGATGCAGAAGGTGGAAGGTCTGGCTTCTGTAATTGCTTCCCCGCTGAATATGGGTGTTGGCAGGTGGATCCATACTCCCAGCCTGTCTCTCTCTTTCCCTAGTGGGGAAGGGCTCTGGGGAAGCGGGGCTCCAGGACACATTGGTGGGTTATCTGTCCAGGGAAGTCTGGTTGGCATCCTGCTAGCATCTGGAACCTGGTGGCTGAAAAGAGAGTTAACATACAAAGCCAAACAAATTGTTGACCAGTCATGGACCTAAAGGCTGGGATAGTGCAGGTGAAGAGTTGAGGGGTACTCCATTTTGTAGATAGCTATTAGGCATATATTTTTAAAATTGTCTTTATTTAATTATTTGGATAGAGATAGCTAGAAGTTGAGAGGGAAGGGGGGTGATAGAGAGGGAGAGAGACAGAGAGACAACTGCAGCCCTGCTTCACCACTTGTGAAGCTTTCCCCCTGCAGGTGGAGGCCAGAGGCTCGAACCCAGGTCCTTGCACACTGTAACTTATGCGCTCAACCAGGTACGCCACCACTCAGCCCTGTAGGCATATTTTAGTTTTATTCCAATGGGCCTGTGGCTATACAAGTCCCCCCCCCCCCGAGCCTAAAATCTGATATGCAGGTGGATCCAAGTTATTATCTGGGGAGATGATGTCATGGCTGGAAAAGGGACAGAAAGCTGGATCAGGGAAGAGAGTAGCTCCCTAAAATGGGAAAGGTGTATAAATATTGTTGGCTGTAAACCCCATCGATTTGATGTGATCTGGGATCCATATTCAGCTTAGGAGCCTGTGTGACCTCTGCATCCCTGTAGGTCTGAGCTCACACTCTGTGGTCATGAGTAGGAACATTCCAAGCTGCCCCAATATCAGGACCCATCTTCCTCAGGTGTAGCATAGAGTATGTTGTCCAGCCTCCAATTTGAGGGCAAGGTCCTATGGGGGCCCACAAAGGGGTCTATTGTGTTGTTCCTGATAGAGATGACTGGTAACAATGGAGAGAGGGATTTATTCGAGGTCTAGGCCCATCATGTTTGTTTGGGAATCTCAGGACTCCCCAAATAGGGCCCCAGCTGATGGGGTGGCCTGATAGTGACTAAAGAGTCATCATTAAAGTATGCCAGTCTCTTGCCCTTATTAAGCTTTTGCAGTCCTTGCTTTGATGAGGTTAGCTTTGGAGTGAGTGAGAGAACTGTAATAGGAAGTAGGTGAGAAGGGTATCTAAGTCTAACTAGACACTATTTCATTATGAACTTGATACTGACTCACTTCAGACTATTGTGTATTTTTGCTTTCAGATACATATTTTGCCCTCATTTATGCATACATGTGAACATATGCCCTATCTCATGGGACCTGGTCTATATCTAGGTTTTGGGACTTCTGTTAGGAAGTGAACTGACTGGAATAGAATTAGAGAATCTTATGAAAGGAAAGGTCTCACCCGAGTAATGAAGCTGAAAGGTTGACATTCTACGCCTGGAGTCTCTGGACACCGTCTGAAGTGAAGCATGCTGAGGTGGTACTCACTGCATTGACCATTTCCTTTTTTTTTCTACAGGTTGGACACCACTTCATGAAGCTTGTGTAGGAGGGTTTTATCAGGTTGTTAGTGAGCTCCTAGAGGGCGGGGCGGACGTAAATATCAGAGGAATGCACCAGATCACTCCACTACATGATGCTGTGAAAAATGGACATTATAAGGTACCGGGATTTTTTTTTTAAACAAACACTGCAATATACTGACATAGACCTAGAACTTTTTCTGATCCAGATACTGTATTACATGCCAAGAGACACTTATACTGAAAATGTCTTATTGATTGTTTCAGGTATTGGAAATTGCATATGGGAAGTTGTCCCGGGGTTCAGAGTCCTTAGGGTAGGAACTGGCTAATTAAGTGGGCGCAGGAAGATGTGCTCCGTATGTTCATAGGTGGTGCTGGGCTAGGCTTCTGGGAGCCACGGGGACAGACAGATGGGGAAGGATGGGGAAGGAAGGCCCTTTCCTGATGTGGACCAGTTCTGGAGGGTGAGGCAGCTTCGCTTCTCTGTGATAACGTGTCACCTGGTGGTAGGAAGTCATTACTGCACATTGTGCAGATCTGGCTAGAGAGGTGGGAATTCTGCCTGGGACCCGAATGAGTGACCAGAAGGCCCCTCTACCCGACCCATCACCTCCTTTCCAGAGCTGTCAGCCAGCAGAGACACAGAGCAGCCTCTTTTCCCTTTTCTCTTCTTTTCTTTTTATCTTCCTTCCTCCCTTCCTCCCTCTCATTATGCCTTCCTTCCTTCCTTCCCTCCCTCCCTTTCTCCTCCCTTTCTTTTTTCCTTTCTCTTTCTCTTTCTCTTTCTCTTTCTTTCCCTTCCTTCCTTCCTTCCTTCCTTCCTTCCTTCCTTCCTTCCTTCCTTCCTTCCTTCCTTACCAGGGCACTGTTCAGCTGTGGCTTATGGTGACGCAGAGGCTTGAACCTGGGACTTTGGAGCCTCAGGCATGAGAGAACATTTGCATAACCATGATGCTGTCTCCCCCCCCCCCCCCAGCCTGAGAAATACATATATTGCCTCCAAGGTCATCACTGGGGCTCAGCGCCATTACTATGGATCCATTGCCATTTTTCCTTTTTCTCTTTTTTTTTCTTTCTTCTTCGTTTATTTGGTAGAACAGAGAAGAAGTGAGAGGGGAGGGGAAGGGGTAGATAGGGAGAGAGAGAGACACCTGCAGACCTGATTCACTATTCATGAAGCTCCCCAGCTGCAGGTGGGGAGCCAGGGCTTGAACCCCAGTCCTTGCAAGTAGCACTATGTGTGCTTTATAAAGATAGAAAGTAAATAAGTAGGGGCTGGGCGGTGGCGCACCTGGTTGAGTACATGTGTTACAGTGCACAAAAACCCAGGTTCAAGCCCCTGGTCCGCACCTGCAGGGGGGAAAGCTTCACAAGTGGTGACACAGGGCTGCAGGTGTCTCTCTGTCTCTCTCCCTATCTCCCCCTTCCCCTTGATTTCTGGCTGTGTCTATCCAATAAATAAAGATAAAAAGTATATATTTTTAAAACTAGCAAAAAAAGAAGACAAGGAGGCTTCAGAAGCCCGAGCGTCAGACTACGTGGGGAATTGCTAAGTATGGATGAAGCAGACTGGAGCCAGTGTAATACCCCCTCTCTTGGGATCACCAGCCCCGGGTTCCAGGAAGGCAGCGCTCTGAGCCCTGCTTCCCCCTTTCCAGTTCTTCTCGTGTTCCTGGCCCTGTGGCACTCTCACGTTGCACTGATTCTTTTTATTATTTATTATTATTATTTTTTGCCTTCAGAGTTATTGCTGGGGCTTGGTGCCTATACCATGAATCCACTGCTCCTGGAGGCCATTTCCCCCCCTTTTGTTGTCCTTGTTGTGGCTATTATTGTTATTGTTGATGTCTTCATTGTTGTTAGATAGGACAGAGAGAAATGGAGAGAGGAGGGGAAGACAGAGAGGGGGAGAGAAAGACAGACACCTGCAGACCTGCTTCACCGCCTGTGAAGCGACTCCCCTGCAGGTGAGGAGCCGGGGGCTCAAACCGGGATCCTTATGCCCGTCCTTGTGCTTTGCGCCACGTGTGCTTAACCCGCTGTGCTACTGCCTGACCCCCACTGCTTCTTATTTTTGCATCAGGCTGCTAACAGTAGCCTACAGAGACTTGACGTGATCATCTTTTCACAGACACTCTTCCTGAAAGGAAACAGTGCCTTCTGCATTTTGTTTGCTGGGCAGAGCCTGAAGACCTCGGCAGAAATTCTGTATTTCTCTCTGACTTACGACTCGTATAGGAATCACTGACTTTTCGTCTTGCACCTCGGCCTTGTGCTGACACTATTCCACTACTCCCGATAGACTTTCCCCCTTGCTTTCAATTTCATATAGAGACAGAAGGAGAGAGGCAGAGAGGGAGAAATAAAACAGCCCTGCGTGACTGTTGGCGAAGCCTCTGTAATGCTCTGCAGGCCTCTGCTAGGTGGTTCCTGGGCCTCCAACCCGGGGCTTCTGAAGGCTAGAGTGTGCTGTTCACGGGACGAACTGTCTCCTTGCCCCAGAGTTAGAGATCAATTTATAATTTAATTGTATACAGCCCATCGTTATATTGTTATAGATTATAATGCTAATCTACTATTATTTTGGTTCCTCTCTCTTTTTTAATTTTTGTATTAGTGATTTAATAATGATGAACAAGATTGTAAAATCACAGGGGTACAATCCCACACAGTTCCCACCACCAGAGTTCCTGTCCCATCCCCTCCACTGGAAGCTTCCCTGTTCTTTATCCCTCTGGGAGCATGGACCCAAATTCTTTATGGGGAGCGGAAGGTGGGAGTTCTGGCTTCTGTAACTGCTTCTCCGCTGGACATGAGTGTTGGCAAGTGGATCCACACCCCTCTTTAATGTTAAAATCTTAAATTCATTTGAAAAGCTACCCTCTGGCTGCTAAGTTTTAATAACTTTAAACAGAGTTGGCTCATATTATCTCTGCGTGCGGTTTAACTCCTTTGTTTCTTGGAGTGCTTTCTTACAAGAAGGAAACTAGATGCATCTGTAACTTTTACCTACATAAAGTGTACAGAAATTCAGACCTTCATAGAAAAAGGTAGTCATTACTGTAGTGTCACAATAACTCTCCACATCTTCACTGACTTATATCTATTATTTATTTTATTTATAAAATAAAAATTTCTACAAGACCATAAGATAAGAGGCATGCAATTCCACACAATTCCCACCACCAGAGTCCCTGTCCCATCCCCTCCACTGGAAGCTTCCCTGTTCTTTATCCCTCTGAGAGTCTGGACCCAAATTCTCTATGGGGAGCAGAAGGTGGGAGGTCTGGCTTCTGCCATTGCTTCTCCGCTGGACATGGATGGGTGTTGGCAGGTGGACCCACACCCCCAGCCTGTGTCTGTCTGTCCCTAGTGGGGCAGGGCTCTGGGGAGGGGAGGCTCCAGGACATATGGGTGAGGGCGTCTGCCCAGGGAGGTCAGGTTGGCATCATGGTAGCATCTGCAACTTGGTGGCTTTAAAGCATTAAGATATAAAGCAGGACAAATTGTTTGATAAACAGGAACCAAAAGGTAAGAATAGAGCAGATGAAACTAGGGGTCTTCATGTTGGAAAAAGCTGGTAGGTCTATTACAGGGGGGCCTAGGAGTTTACTTATATCCATTCTTTTATTAGACAATGTTTATTGAGCAGTTAATCTGTGTGGGACACTAGGTCAGGCATAGAATGTAAAGGCAGTAAGACATACATCCTGAGCAAAAGCTTAGAACCAACTCATGACTATTGATCGAGAGCTGGTTATATATACTGTAATACAGTCAAATAGTGGACATTTTCATTATTAATGACTTATTTATTCTTTTATTGCCCCCAGGGCTGTTACTGGAGCTTGGTGCCTACACTACAAATCCCCTTCTCCTGGAAGCCATTTTTCCCTTTTTATTTTTCCCTATTCTTTCTAATTTTAATTGACCAGGATAGAGAAAAATTGAGAGAGGAGGGGGAGACAGAGAGAAGGAGAGAAAGACAGACACCTGCAGACCTGCTTCGCCGCCTGGGAACTGTTCCTTCTGTAGGAGGGGAGCCAGGGCTCGAACCCGGGTCCTTGAATTTGATAATAAGTACACATAACCGGTGTTCCACTGCCCGGCTCCCTACAATGGACATTTGATCAGCTGCTAAAAAGAGTGCGCAGAAGTTTAATTTATGCTGACACTTTGAATAACTTGGAAAACCTGTTGTAGGGTGATGAGAACAAGATAAGATACAGAAGGACGGGGACAGGGGACAGGGGACAGTCAGTCACCTGTGCAGGGAAACATGTGCACATGCAGACACTTCTGTGGGACGGGCTCGCTCCACATTTCAGAAGAAACAAACAAACAAGGGCTGGCTCAGGAAACGGCCGTGAGGACAGGCACAGAGAATGCAGGCCTGTGGGGGCAGATAGCATAATGGTTACACAAAGGGACTCTCGCGCCTGAGGCTGGCTCCAGAGTCTCAGGTTCAGTCCCCCGCACCACCGTAAGCCAGAGCTGGACAGTGCTGTGGTTTAAAATAAATAAATAAATGTCAGGAGAACGGAGACTTTTCATGACATATATATCATGAATACATACGCATATATATATTCCTCTTGAACTATATTCGTTAAATTTATATCAAATAATTTATTGAAAAGGAAATACATAGCCCCACTCTCCAAAAAAACCGTGAAGAGTACAGGAGAGACATAAACGTGAGCGACGGGGTAGAGCCCCGTGTGCCAGCGCCCCTGTGACGCCTGCACTTGGAGGAGGGAGGTCTCATCTCCTCTAGGGCGGCAGTGAGGCCCCAGGGAGTGAGAGCACACTGCAGGGCTGCACAGACGCAGTGGACACGGGGCACAGACGGGAGGCGCGACTGTCTCCTAGAATCTGTTATGGTCGGGGGCCGGTGGTGGCGCCCCTGGTTGAGTGCACACGTTACAGTGCGCAAGGACCCAGGTTCGAGGCCCAGGAAGCCTCACGAGTGGTGAAGCCGGGCTGTAGGCCTCTCTCTCTCGCTATCTCCCCCTTCCCTCTTGATTTCTGGCTGTCTCTAGCCAATAAATAAATAAAGATAGTAAGAAAAATTTTTTTAAAAACCATGACAATTACTTTTACTACTATAGAGCCCAACTTTAAGCCTGATGAATCTGCTGGCTATATAATTTCACTAGCAACTTGACCACAAACTTCTCTACCTCTCTTGTTTCCCCTCCCTCATTTCTTTCCTTATTCTTCCTTTCTGTTTCTTTCCCTTTATCTCTTCTTTTAAAATTATCTTTTGGACAGAAACAGTCAGAAATCAAGTGGGAAAGGGGAGAGAGAGAGGGAGAGAGACAGAGAGACACCCGCAGCCCTGCCTCACCAGTCGCAAAGCTTTCCCCCTGCAGGTGGGGACCGGGGGTTTGAACCTTGTACATTATCAATGTGTGTGTTTAACCAGGCGCACCACTGCCTGGCCCCATGTTCTCTCTCTCTCTCTCCCTTTTTTGCCTCCAGGGTTATTGCTGGGACTTGGTGCCTGCACTATGAATCCACTGCTCCTGGAGGCCATTTTTCCTCATTTTTGTTGCCCTTGTTGTTATTGTTATTGCTGCCATTGTTGTTGGATAGGACAGAGAGAAATGGAGAGAGGAGGGGAAGACAGAGGGGAGAGAAAGACAGACACCTGCAGACCTGCTTCACTGCCTGTGAAGCGACTCCCCTGCAGGTGGGGAGCCGGGGGCTCGAACAGGGATCCTTCCTCCGGTCCTTGCGCTTGACACTGTGTGCGCTTAACCCAGTGCACTACCGCCTGGCCCCTTTTATCTCTCTTCTTACAAGAAAAGGTATAAAGCAGGCCCCACCTGCAGGGGGGAAGCTTTGCAAGAGGTGAAGCAATGTTGCCGCTCTCTCTCTCTCTCTCTGTCTTTTTCTTTTCCTCCTTCTCTTTTTCCTCTGCCCTCTCAATTTCTGGCAGTCTCTACCCAATAAATAAATAAAGATAATAAAAATTAAAAAAAAGAAAAGGTATAAAGCAAGAAAAAATCCTGTAGTGATCACACTAATTTGCTTAATTAGACAGAACTCTTGTAAATAAATTCAGACTATTGTTGGAAAAAAAAACAACCAAGATTTGATGTTATTTAAGCATATACTTGACAATTACCTGTATCGTATCTGTCTGGGCCTCTCTCCTCATGTAAGCAGTCTTCCTCCAGGTGGCAAAGTTGCTTCTTGTGAAGGGAGCCGACCCCTCACTCAGAAGTGAGAACGGCGGCTGTGCCCTGGATGAGACCCAGGATTCGAGCATGCGGCGGCTCCTGCAGAGGTACCTCCCCGAGCGTGGAGAGCTGCGTGGCGCGGGGGCCGCAGGTAAGGAGAAGCTGCTCCTCTGGGTGTGTGCATCGTGCAGGTGGGATGCTGAGAACATCGTGTTCAGAGCCGTAGAAATTAGATCTCCTTTACAGTTTTGAGGAAATGCATCCCGAGACGGTCTTGTGCCATTGCCCCGTGATCCGTGCCGAGCTGTTTGCAGGGATAGCAGGATTCTAGAAGGCCGAAGAGAGGCGACAGCAAGTGCACTTTGCCCGGGTCTGCACGCTGGGAGCAGTTACGGAGACGTCTCAGAAGTCGCGGCTTCCTCCTCGCCCCGTCCGTCTCCTTGCCAGAGCAGTGTGTTACGGCCCAGGTCACACTGAGCGAATTCCTTTCAGTCAGCGTGACCCGAGAACCTTCTGGGCTATACTTGGCACTTTCATCTGTCGCACTGTTAACTGAACTGTGAAACGACCCCTTCTATAGTTATCAGTAAAATTATGTAAGGGTGATTTAAATATATGACATTTCCTGCCTGCCTCCCTCTCTCCTTCCCTCCTCCCCTCCTTCCTTCCCTCCTTCCTTCATTTCTTCCTTCCTCCTCTCCTCCATTCTTTCTTTTCTTTCTTTCTTTCTTCATTTATTCTTTCTTTCTTTCTTTCCTCCCTTTTTTCCTTCCTCCCTTCCCTCCATCCTTCCTTCGTTTTTTCCTTCCTCCTGTCCCCCATTCCTTCCTTCCTTCCTTCCTCTCTCTCTTCCTCTCTCTCTTTCTCTCTCTCTCTTCCTTCCTTTCTTTCTTTTCCACCAGGGTTATCAATGGAGCTCAGTGCTGGCACTATTAATCTAGTGCTCTCAGTCATTTTTTCCCCTTCCCTCCTTTCTCTTTTATTTGACTGGACAGAGAGAAATTGAGAGAAGAGGGGGAGCTAGAGAGGGAGAGAGAAAGAGAGACCCCTGCAGACCTGTTTCACCACTCATGAAGCCTCCTACCTGCAAGTAGGGAGCCGGGGGTCTTGAACCTGGTCCTTGCACTTGGTAATGTGTGTGCTTAACCCTGTGTGCAATCGCCCGGCCCCAACAGATGGCATTGTCTTTAGGTTGTCCTTAACGTGCCTGTTAGATTTATTTTTTGTAAGATTACATTTCTCTGCTCAAAAACCTGCAGTGGCCTTCCACTTAATCCAGAGGAGATGACAGCCTCCTTCCAAACAGCCTGCGAGCCCCTCTGTGAGCTCGGCGTCCTCCCAGTGCCCTCTCTGCTCTCCCTGTCTCAGTCACTTAGTTTCAGTCACACTGCTGTTCATTCCTCAGGACTTCCGCGTCAACTTCCTGTAAGCCCGAGCTCAGACGACCCTTCCTCAGAAGACCTGGACCACCTGCTCATTTTTGCTACCTGCCTTCTTCCTGTCAATCACCGTTGTAACTGCACAAAGCCAAATACCACTCCACCTCTCTCTGTCTCTCTCTCTCTCTTTATTTTTTATTTGTAGAACTGAGGCCTCAGACTTTTGCTCCTAGGCTGATTTTTTTTTCATGAAGACAGACACAGAGGGAGAGAGGGAGAGATAGCAGGTAGCTGAGTTGACTCTGGGTCACTTCCCCTGGGGTAGTGGGGCTCAAACCTGGGCTGTGCACATGACAAAGCCTATGCCCAACCTGATGAGGGGAGCTATTTCTTACATTTTTTTATATTTATTCATTTATTTATTCCCTTGTAGAGATTAAAGAAAAGCCCCGAATATTGAGAACAGCATTAACCCGAAACCAACTGTTCCTTGTTCTGCGTAAACATTTCCACCTGTGCCTACCCTGTGATACCTATAAAAAGGTGGGATGAAAAATGATCGGGGTCGCAGACTCTCCCCTTGTGTGGAAGGGTGTCGGCAGCCCAAGCTTAAGCTTGCTAATAAAGGCTCTTGCTATTGCATGTGATTCTGGCCGTCTTTGCGTGAGATCAGGACTCGAACCTCTGGGCATAACACCCTTTTGTTGTGCTTGCTGTGTTACTGTTGTAGTCATTATTGATGTCGTTGTTGTTGGATATGACAGACAGAAATGGAGAGAGGAGGGGAAGACAGAGAGGGGGAGAGAAAGACAGACACCTGCAGACCTGCATCATCGCCTGTGAAGCGACTCCCCTGCAGGTGGGGAGCCAGGGACTGGAACCGGGATCCTAATGCCGGTCCTTGCGCTTTGCACCACGTGTGCTTAACCCGCTGCGCTACTGCCCGACTCCTGAGGGGAGCTATTTCTAAACCAAGCAAGCATCAGCAGACAGCAGACACTTCTCATGTCTCAGTTTCTGTAGATTGAGAGTCTGGGAGCGGGTTAGTTGAGTGACTCTGAATCAGGGTCTCCCACACATTACGGTCAAGCTGTCAGTAAGGGTACAGTCATCTCTGGGGTCCACAGAGCCAGGACACTACTTCAGACCCATTGGCATGGTTCCTGGCAGGTCTCTGTTCCTTGATGGTTGTCAGCTAGAGGCTTCAGTTATCAGCCACATGGTTTTGTTCCCATTGAGAGGGAGCTGCTGGGGTCCTGGCAGCTGGCTCAGAGAAGTGACCCATTCGAGTTGAACACTCCACCGTCTTTTTATAATCTAATCACAGTAGTAATAAATTCACCTTCACTTCTGCCATATTCTCTTGGTTTGGAGTTGACCACTAAATCTGACTGCCAACGGAAGCAGAATTCACCATCACATAAATTCACCTTCACTTCTGCCATATCCTCTTGGTTTGCAGTTGACCACTAAATCTGATGTACTGCCAACGGAAGCAGAATTAATTCTTGCCTCTTGAAAAGAGGAGTATAAAAAAGGGACTGTGTTTTTACAACCACTATACTCATTTTAATCCCTTCTGTATGTGCTGTTTCCTTTGGCATCTTCTAATGCAACGAACAAGTTGCTTTTTTAAAAAATTTATTTTTAACATTTATCATATTGGGGATGAATGGTTTACAGTAAATACAGTTATTGATACATGTGTAAAATCTCCCCCTCTATTTATTTATTTATTTATTTTAACCAGAACACTGCTCAGCTCTGGTGTACGGTGGTGCAGGGGATTGAACCTAGGACTTTGGTGCCTCAGGCATGAGAGTCTCCTTGCATAACCATTGTACTATCTACCCCTGCCCCATATGTAAAATCTCTGAGTTTTCTGCAGAACACTTTACCCTCCGCCTAGATGCTCCTCCACCATCAGCACCAGGCCTGAACCCTCCCCCACTGACGGAGTCCTTGACTTTGGTGCAGTACACCAAGCACAGGCCAGGCTCAGCTTGGTGCTCCCCCTTCTGTTCTGACCTCTCCACTTCTGTCTACGGGTGGGATCACCCCATATTCATCCTTCTCTTTCTGGCTGATCTCACTTACTATGATTCCTTCGAGGCTCACGCAGATGAGGATCATTCTTAACAACGGAGTAGTATTTCGTTGTGTATATAGGCAGAACCTTTCTCGGCCACTCATCTGCTTTATGTGTGTGGTGAGGCTGTGGTGCAGGTGTCTGTCTCCTTTCCCTTCTCAATTTCTGTGTCCTGTCAAATTTAAAAAAGGGGGGAGGAGAGGAATGTCCACCAGGCACTGAGCTCCAGCACAAGCCCTGATAGCAAAAATAAAAAAATAAATAAGAATTCAACCTAAAATTGTAGAATGAGATGAGAATAGTCACTATTTACTTATCAAAAGAGCAATACAAATTCTGTCTTGTTTGTTAGAACAATAACTGTCCCTACCTTTTCCTGTATGATTGTTTCCCAACCTTTTACTTTGAGCTTCTATTATATTTGAAATACACATGTGTCTCCTGCAAGAAACAGCATGTTGGATTTTATTTGCTGACTCATCCCCAGTGATCTGTGCCCTTTAATTGGTGAGTTCAGGCTATGAACCGGCGGAAGGATCCCAGTTCAAGCCCCCCGGCTCCCCACCTGCAGGGGCGTCGCTTCACAGGCAGGGAAGCAGGTCTGGAGGTGTCTGTCTTTCTCTCCCCCTCTCTGTCTTTCCCGTCCTCTCTCCATTTCTCTCTGTCCTATCCAACAATGATGACATCAATAACAACAATAACTATAACAACAATTAAAAACAAGGGCAAAAAAAGGGAACATAAATAAATAAATATTAAAAAAAGAAAGATAATATCTTGCTGGGTTCATTTTGATTTTCTTAAATAACTGTTCTCAGTTTTCTCAAGATCATTTTTGGTTCCTAACAAATACATGAATTATAAATCATAGGGGGAGTCGCGTTAAGCGCAGGTGGCGCTAAGCACAGGGACCCGCATAAGGATCCTGGTTCAAGCCCTGGCTCCCCACCTGCAGGAGTGTCGCTTCACAAGTGGTGAAGCAGGTCTGCAGGTGTCTGTCTTTCTCTCCCTCTCTCTGTCTTCCCCCTCCCCTCTCCATTTCTCTCTGTCCTATCCAACAACAATGACAACAATAATAACTACAACAATAAAACAACAAGGGCAACAAAAGGGAATAAATAAATATAAATAAATATAAAAAATAAATAAAAAATAAATCATAGGAACATGTGCCAGTTTTAATGGAAACTGCATAATTTCACGTGGTTTTCTAGTGGAAAAAAAGAGTTGTGGGTTTTAGAAGTCTGACCACAAGAGACTCTTTTCTTTGATTTTCTTTTCTTTTTTTTTTTTTCCTTTATAGCTCAGAACAGTAACTCCGACCAATTAGATGTGGAAGATGCGCACCAGCATAAGGTATCTCTCTTTTAGAAACAGCTGTTTCCATACAGTGCACCCACTGCTTATTTCCTAGATCGTCAAAAGGGAAAGAAAGATTGCTGAAGCCTTGCCAAGAGCAGTGACTTCATCCTTGCTTTTAAGACACTTTGGAATAATTACATGAGAACATGAGGGTTCTGGGCTATTAGTTTGGGAAGCAACAGAGTGAGTGTAGTCTATCCGGGCGCCTCTTACACTGGGACTGTCTCCTTTCTCCTCCTCTGCATGGAGCCACGAGACTTAATGACCCTGTCAGATTGATTCTGACCTAATCACAGTTACAGGGTCAAAAGTATAGATCCAGCCCTTCAAAGTTTGCAAAGCTAATCTTCATTTGATGTTTGGCTGTGGTGGGAAGAGGTAGTTTTAAACTTAGCAGCGCATAAGAACTTTTTCCAAACAGACCCACTTAAGAACTTATCTGTATTCTTGCTTTATTTTATTTTTTTAATATTTGTTTTTTTTATTTATTCCCTTTTGTTGCCCTTGTTTTATTGTTGTAGTTATTATTGTTGTTGTTGTTGTTGGATAGGACAGAGAGAAATGGAGAGAGGAGGGGAAGACAGAGAGGAGGAGAGAAAGACAGACACCTGCAGACCTGCTTCACCGCCTATGAAGCGACTCCCCTGCAGGTGGGGAGCCGGGGTTCGAACCGGGATCCTTATGCCGGTCCTTGTGCTTTGCGCCACCTGCACTTAACCCGCTGTGCTACAGCCCGACTCCCCTGTATTCTTGTTTTAAAATCTCTTCTTTCATTGTCCTGCTGATAGTATCTCACAGATACAAGGGGAGTACACTTTCTTATTTCTAGCTACATCTACATCTGTAGTGTATCAATTGTGAGGAGAATGTTTCTAAAACATTCTTGTGAAGTTTTATTTATAAGGGAACTTGTCAAAGGAGGAATCTCATCCATCCATCCATTCATTCATTCATTCATTTTTACTTGAACACTGTTAATTCTGAGCTATTGGTGGCACTGGGGATTGAGCTTGGAATCACTTACATGGAAGCCCTGTGGATTACTGCTGCACTGGTTACTGCTACACTGTCTCCTTACTCCCAAATTATTTTAAACATCTATACAAATAAGTACATTAAAATTTTGTTATGTCTAGTAAGATTAATGGAGTTAAGACACTGGCAAACAAATTAAAATATACAGCAACAAAAACATTAATATATTTACTGAGTCTGGGTCTATAAAGGATCCTTTCAATTAGCCTGCTTTTCTGAAGTATCAGAAGACATGTAGTTGTGTTTTGATACCATATATACAGCTGACCCTGTGTATAGGTCAAATTATGAAACTGAATGGAATGATAGTTTGATCTGTCAGCAATCCAGGGTGAATTGACCATAGAACTTAAAATTAAAGTTCTTTATTTTTGTTTCTCTAGAAACCAAAATTCAGTTCCAAAAATGGCACTGGGTTTCCTTGTGATAAAAATTCCAACAGACAGAAGACAGCCTATGCTGAAGTAGGTAAAGAAAGTGAAGAGACGTTCCCTACGGACCAAGTCATATATGAGTATTGTAAAGAAGACTCCCAAGACACAAGAGCCAGGAAACCCAAGCCTAAGCAATCAGCTCTTAAGCAGAGACGCTCTGCAAGACTCAGAAAGGACACACTCCAGACTGTCAACAGTCTCAACCGGAAGGTGTCTAACGATAAAGAAAGAAGAGGTACCCTACATGAATCGACTCAGGTGGGTGAGACTGCCCAGGAAAGCCATCCAAGAAAGACTAGAGCTGACTCCTCTTCCAGAAAGACAGATGGACGGATTACACACCAGCAAGGTGTTCTCCAGACCCACGGTCTTCCTGAAGAGTCCTATGACTCTCCCAGCCCACCTCTGTCAAACCTCCAAAGTATGTCTGGCAGCAATACTGAGACTCATTTAACTCCCAAAAAGACACGTGGCCAGAAACCTGATGTGTCAGGTAGTCAAGAAGTAAAATGGTCGGGATTACAATCCGTTGACCAGCCTGAAGTGGTCTCTTTCCCAGGACTCTGTTCACACCATGAAATGGAGTTGGTGGATACTTCTGCCGGTCAGCAGCCTCGAACTCCCCAGAAGCTAGAGCAGGTTAAGCCTGATACATTTCATAAAAACAGAAAGTCAGGGGGGAAAGCTAAGAATCTTAATAAGTGGGAAACCTCTTTCTTGTCCTTTATAAAGGACAATGTTAATGATGCTGCTGCTGCTGATGATGATGGGGGTGACTCCTATACTTGTGAGGAGACTGTACCAGCTGAAAAGATGGCGTGTTCTGTAGCTAGCAAGAACAGCTACACTTGTGACGAGACTGTAACAAATAGAAAGGATGTGGGTCTTCAACAGTACTTACCTTCTGAGGACCAGTTTTCACAGGAAAGTCAGTTAAAAGCAGACAGCCCAGCTATACTCCCACAACAGGAAGCTGCTCATTTTGCCGAGTCAGTTAGCACGGTAGTTTCTGGGCAGCACAATGCAGTCTCTGAACAGTATGCAGAGCAGCCTTCTTTTGATCATTCACTTGACAATTCTGAGCTTACATCCCTGGCTCCTACAAGAGTGCTTTCAGCACAAGAGGTTTCTAAGTCGAATAATCGTCAGGAGCTACTGAAAAAGACCCAGGATGATAGCTCCAGGGCACCAACTTCTTTAATGAGTCAAACAGATACTCTCGCTCTGGGAAAGGTCAGAAGAAACGAGGAGACCCATAGGAGCTGCACTGACAAAGACCAGCAGGCACGTTCTCCAGATGAGCTTTTGCACACAGTTGTCTATCCTCACGTAGTAGAAACAACTGAAGCTGACAAAAGGAAGCAAGGCTTTCCAGGAAGCCACATCACACATGACAGAGATCTCCCTCCCATTGACACTGCGGATAAAGAATCGACCGACATCTCACAACACAGGCAAAGAGCAGAGGCGGAAGTTTCTCACAACCCAGGTGTGTAGTCCTGCCCCATCTGTGTACATGACCTATCGATTTATTCACTTAGTAGAGATTTCTCACTGAATTCCAGTCAGCTTCTGTTCAAACTGGCAAGAATAAAGACTTCTGGCCACCAGTGGGGATACTGGTAATTAGTGAAGGAAGAGTGTTTACTTTGACAGTCAGACCATTGTTAGCAAAGATGGTTGCTAAATTGATAGAGATGAAAGCTAGTGAACAGTATTTTCATCAGCTTTTCGTTCTTTCTTTCTGTTTATAAAAAGGAAACACTGGGCGAGGCGGGCTGTAGCGCAGCGGGCTAAGCGCAGGTGGCGCAAAGCACCGGCAGAAGGATCCCGGTTCGAACCCCGGCTCCCCACCTGCAGGGGAGCCGCTTCACAGGCGGTGAAGCAGGTCTGCAGGTGTCTGTCTTTCTCTCCCCCTCTCTGTCTTCCTCTCCTCTCTCCATTTCTCTCTGTCCTATCCAACAACGACGACAACAATAATAACTACAACAATAAAACAACAAGGGCAACAAAAGGGAATAAATAAATAAAATAAATATTTTTTTAAAAAAAGGAAAACACTGACAAAACCATAGGATAAGAGGGGTACAACTCCACACAATTCCCACCACCAGAACTCTGTATCCCATCCCCTCCCCTGATAGCTTTCCTATTCTTTAACCCCCTGGGAGTGTGGACCCAGGGTCATTGTGGGATGCAGAGGGTGGGAGGTCTGGCTTCTGTCATTGCTTCCCCGCTGAACATGGGTGTTGACAGGTGGATCCATACTCCCAGCCTGCCTCTCTCTTTCCCTAGTGGGGCAGGGCTCTGGGGAAGCAGAGCTCCAGGACACATGGGTGGGGTTGTCTGTCCAGGCAAGTCTCGTTGGCATCATACTAGCATCTGGAACCTGGTCACTGAAAAGAGAATTAACATATAAAGCCAAACAAATTGTTGACTGATGATGAACCTAAAGGCTGCAATAGTGTGGATGAAGTGTTGGGGGATCCTCCATTCTGTAGATAGCTAGTAGGCATATTTTAATTATATTTCAAAGGGCCTGTAGCTATACTAGTGTTTTTTGTTTTGTTTTGTTTTGTTTTTTTGCCTAAACATGAAATCTGATATGCAGGTGGATCCAAGTTAATATCATGGCTGGGTAAAGGACCAGAAAGCTGGATCAGGGAAGAGAGTAGCTCCCTAATATGGGAAAGGGATATAAATATTGTTGACTGTAAACCCCATCGATTTGATTTGGTCTGGGGCCCATATTCAGCTTAAAAGCCTATGTCATTACTACATCCCTGTAGGTCTGAGCTCACATTCTGTGGTCATGAGTAGGAACATTCCAAGCAGCCCCAATATTAGGACCCATCTTCCTCAGGTGGAGCATAGAGTATGTTGTCCAGCCTCTCTTCAGAGGATGGAACATTCTCTACCATTGTTGATCCAAGTTGAGGGCAAGGTCCTGTGGGGGCCCACAAAGGGATCTGTTGTGTTCCTAATGGAGATGACCAGTAACAATGGAGAGAGGGATTTATTTGAGGTCTAGGCCCATCATGTCTGTTTGGGAATCTCAGAACTCCCCAAATAGGGCTCCAGCTGGTGGGGTGACCTGATAGTGACTAAAGAGTCATTGTTAAAGTCTGCCAGTCTCTTGCCCTTATTCAGCTTTTGCAGTCCTTGCTTTGATGAGGTTAGCTTTGCAGTGAGTGAGAGAACTGTCATAGGAAGTAGGTGAGGAGGGTATCTAGGTCTGAGTAGACGCTATTTCATTATGAACTTTATACTGACTCACTACAGACTATCATGTATTTTTGTGTTCAGGTATATATGTTGCCCTAATGTATGGGTACATGTGAACATATGCTCTGTCTAATGGGACCTGGTCTATATCTAGGTTTTGGGACTTTGTTAGGAAATGAACCTCCTGGAATGGAATTAGAGAATCCTATGAAAGGAAAGGTCTCACCTGAGCGATGAGGGTGAAGGGTTGACATTCCACGCCTGGCGTCTCTGGACACAGTCTGAGGTGAAGCATGCTGAGGTGGCACTCGTTGTGTTGATTAGATTGGAATCGGCAGATGCAATATTATTTGGTATGACCTGAGAGAAGCATGCAGGGAAGTGAGCCCCAGCCCAGAGGTTCCAGGATTGGGAGAAACATAGGCTCTATAGAGGAAGCGGGAGATTCCTGTTGTCTTAGGGTTTAAGAAGACAATAGATAGTTATTTTAATAATAATCACATTGTTTGGCAATTGGGTTAACTTTGAAATATCCCTTTGTTAGGATTTGCTGTGTCACACACAGCATCACCATATTTTATGTCCTTTGACATTATTTGTATAGAGCTGTGCCACCAGTTGCTTCTGTTCTCCCAGGACTAAGCTTTTAAGAGAGTCAACATATCGAAGACTCAGCCTACGTATTAAAGAGACTTAGTCTGTGCTTTAAAAAGTTTGAGACATTCAATCAATTTTCCCCTCTCGTATTAATTAGTGATTTATAAACTACAAATTGATAGGAGTGTACATGAACACCATTCCCACCACCAAAAGACTGTGTCCCATCCCCCCCCCCCCCATGAAGCTGAACATCCACCTCACTTCCTTTCTATCCCCCCTACCCTCTCGGTTTCTGGCTGTCTCTATCCAATAAATAAAGATAATTTTAAAAAATTTAAAAGGTGGCTATGCTAAGTGCAGTAAGTGAGATGAAGGACTAGGTGGTTTCACTCATAGGATATACAATATAAATAACGAAAACAGAAGGTAAGCACAGTGACTCTTAGGATGTGCAAACTCTGGCGGTTACTGATGGAATGGGAATAGAGAGGAGGGGTAAGTAGAGGGTCTGCATTTTTTGATGTCCTGACACTTTGGTGGTAGGTGTGATAAGTCATATGCATATCCATATAGGTGTAAAACTGTATTCCTAAAATCTTACGATATTATTATTTTTCAAAGATTTATTTATTTATGAGAAATATAGGAGGAGAGAGATAGAGAGAGATAGAACCAGACATCACTCTGGTACATGTGCTGCCGGGGATTGAACTCAGGACCTCATGCTTGAGGGTTTAACGCCTTATCCACTGCCCCACCTCCCCGACCATTTAAAACCCATTTTAAATCCATTTTTTAAAAGAAAAAACAAGACAATGAAAGTACAAAACAAAGCAAACAAAAACCTCCAGGTAGAAAGGACTGTCTTGATGGTTGTTGGCGGTTGGGGTGGAAGGAAGGTCTGGTCAAGTTTTCTGCTGCAGACTTCCAGCTGTGGTGTCCAGCACAGTGACTGTAATGAACAAAACTGCTGAAAGTTTCCAAGTTGTTAAAGTAAATCTTTTTTAAAAATCCTCCAAAAATGCTGCTGTACGGGGATAGATGTCAGCTAGACGTGCTGTGGCACTTGGCGACGTACGTAAGTGTCAGATCTATATATCGTGCACCTGAAGCTAGTCTAATCCCATTGGCCAACTAGACTAGACCGTCATAAAAATGATGCATTGATTTCTAAGTGTTTGTTGAGAGTATAGGTCAGAAGAGGGTTTGTTTTAATCATGTGTAGGATAGAATCACTATTCTTCTTTCTCAACTTCTGTCCATGAGTGGGATCATCCCATCTTCATCCTTCTCCTTCTGGCTGATCTCACTTCACAGGATTCCTTCAAGCTCCATCCCAGGTGAGGTGGAGAAGGTGAGTCACTAAACAATTGCTAGAGTGAATTTGGAATAACATGAGTCTCTTCACAAGTTACCTTTGAAGACGAAGCAACAACAATATCAACGGGTGTATGTTTCTGTGTGGTGGATCCTACTTGGGATAGTTTGAGCCAGTCGTCCTGTGTTTTCTAAGATTCTTTGTAAATAATCAGTGTCTGTCAGAAAAAAAAAAAAAAGCCTCATTTTGCTTGGAAAATTTACAGAAATGAAAACAGCTGGGGTCAATAAGAGGATGGCCAAAGGGGAAAGCCGGCTTCACTTGGCTGCCAGAAGAGGAGATGTGGCTCTGCCGAGAACACTGCTAGAATCTGGAGCAGATGTGAACCAGGGAGAGAACGCAGGTTTGGGATCCTTCTAACTTTAATTGCCGTTATCTAATGCGAAATGAAAACACATGTCATTCTCCTCCCCAATTTTGACCCGAGCTGACACCCGTAACTACATAGAACCATCGCTTTCATAAAGTATTATGATTCAGTTGAATAATAAGATTTATTCTGGTCTCACCAATTACAAAAAATAGCTTCCTTGATTGAAATAGTTTTTTTTTTTATTGGAGAAGTATTATTTTTCTTTTTCTTCTTTTTTTTTTTCTTTATTGGGGGGGGGGATTAATGGTTTACAGTCAACAGTAAAATACAGTCATTGGTCCATGTGTAATATGTCTCAGTTTTGCACACAACACTCTAATTCCCACTAGGTCCTCCTCCACCATCATGCTCCAGGATTGTATACCCCTCACATCACAGAGTCCTTTACTTTGGTGCAGTGCACCAAGGAAATACTGTTTTTCAGGACAGTGGCTCTCTGAGGAGTACAGCTTCTTGTCTCCCCAGTCTCTGTCCCCACACACCCGGGTGTGGTCCCTTCACTCCCAGGTCTTGGGCTGTCAGCCCCTCTCCTGTCCTGCCCTGTCTTCACTTAGTATCCTGAGATCTACTGACACAGACCACGGGGCTCCTGATGTTTCATAATCTCTTCTTTGTTTTGTGACAAAGCTTTTAACAGATATATCTGGGAGCACCCAGAGAGAGTATGAGGAGTAGAAACTTATCACTGGAACAGTGAGGCTTTGTTTGGGCCCTTCCCTTAGAAATTTTAATGCCATTCCTTAACTCTAGAGAGAATAAAAAACATTCCCCTTTTCCATGTCTCTTCTTTATCTTCCTCTCTTGAAATCATTGTTTTTCTCTCTGCTCTTATTTCTATTTGAAATCTCCATTTAAATGTTGATTTCCTGACATGCTGCTCTAAGACAGAGGAGTCTTGTGTGAGGGTTTCAGGGGACTGGAGTGAAGGTGGCTGTTGATCAAGTCAAGCGTCATTGAAAGAGAATGTAGCAGTGCGGCCAGAGAAAAGTCAGATACCACCTTAACTCATCTTTGTTTTAGATTTTTGTTTCATGGTTACTGTGAGGCTTGTGTCCGGCTTTTGTATCTAGGATAGTCCTTTTTTTATGCTGGTATGGAACCATTATCTGTAAACTGTGAACAAACAGATCCTGTCCTCTCTTTCCTCTCCTTTGATGTTCTTGTTTATGCTTCTGATTCTATATTCCTATCTGCCTCAGTGCTCAAGGTTTTCTTTCTTATTAAGTAAAAGAACCCTTTGTAATGTCGGTCTGGGGGTGGTAAATTCCATTAGCTTTTGTCTATCTGAGAAAACCTTTCTCATATTTGAAAGATAACTTTGCAGTGCAGAATTTCCTGGCTAGAAGCTTCTATCTCTTAAGAGTTGTGAGTATGACATTGTGTCCCTTTTTAAAAAAAAATATATACATATATTTACCAGACTACTGCTCAGCTCAGTGCAGGGGATTGAACCTGGGACTTCGGAGCCTCAGGCATGAGAGTCTGTTTGCATAACCATTGTGCTGTCTACCCCTGCCCGACATTGTGTCCCTTGTAGCCTGAAGAGTTTCTACTTAGAAATTTGACAATAGGCTAAGTGAGGTCCCTTTTTTGTTTTTTGACTTTAAGCCTTTATTGGGTAATGGCTTACAGTATAGTTTTCTCACCGCTCCTGTCACCAGAAGTCTGTGTCCCTGTCCCCACTCGTGCAGACGCCACTCTAGCTCTCGTGCAGCCTCACAGCGGACACTTTCCCATATTCATGGACTCAGTTGTCTGTGCTCCACACCTGAGTGAAGCCATCCTGTAGCTGAGCCTCACCTTCTGATCTGCTTTTCTGAGCACCATCGTCTCCAGTTTCATCCACTTTATCTCAGAGGACACACGATATATCATCTTTTTTACTGCTGCGTAGGACTCTGTTGAGTATATACCATATAACTTTTTTGTCCAGTCATCTGTTGAAGGGCATTTGGTTGTTTCCAGGTTTGTGCTGTTGTGATAAAGCCGCTACGAACATGGGGGTGCATGTGTCCCTTTGAATCAGTGTGATTCTGTTCTTTGGGGAAATGCCTAGCAGTGGAATTGCTGGGTCCTGTGGTAGTTCCATCTGTATTTGTTTCAGGATTCCCAACACTGTTCTCCACAGTGGCTGCACCAGCTCGCACCCCACCAGCTGTGCAGGAGAGCCCCTCTCTCTGCATCTGTAGTTGAGGTGTCTTCATGTCGCCTATTTCCCCTAGTATATGTCTTTCAGTATTTTCTTTTGTCTTTCAGTATGATCATCTCTTGACAATTTAACAGTGTCTTTGTGTGTGCTTTTTTGCAGTCAGTCATGTGAGCATTCTGCCAGCTTCTTGAAATCCTAGTTAGTGCTCCCCTGTTCTTTGACACGACGCTCAGTTCTGTGTTCTCTCTTGTTGACAACCTACTAATCTTAGTTCTGTCAGCTTCTTGAAATCCTACTAAGTGCTCCCTGTTCTTTGACACGGCGCTCAGTTCCGTGCTCTCTCCTGTTCTCTGACACGACGTTCAGTCCCGTGCTCTCTCCTGTTGACGCGACGCTCAGTTCCGTGCTCTCTCCTGTTCTCTGACGCGACGCTCAGTTCCGTGCTCTCTCCTGTTCTCTGACGCGACGCTCAGTTCCGTGCTCTCTCCTGTTCTCTGACGCGACGCTCAGTTCCGTGCTCTCTCCTGTTCTCTGACGCGACACTCAGTTCCGTGCTCTCTCCTGTTCTCTGATGCGACGCTCAGTTCCGTGCTCTCTCCTGTTCTCTGACGCGACACTCAGTTCTGTGCTCTCTCCTGTTCTCTGACGCGACGCTCAGTTCCGTGCTCTCTCCTGTTCTCTGATGCGACGCTCAGTTCCGTGCTCTCTCCTGTTGACGCGACGCTCAGTTCCGTGCTCTCTTCTGTTCTCTGACGCGACGCTCAGTTCCGTGCTCTCTCCTGTTCTCTGACGCGACGCTCAGTTCCGTGCTCTCTCCTGTTCTCTGACGCGACGCTCAGTTCCGTGCTCTCTTCTGTTCTCTGACGCGACGCTCAGTTCTGTGCTCTCTCCTGTTCTCTGACGCGACGCTCAGTTCCGTGCTCTCTCCTGTTCTCTGACGCGACGCTCAGTTCCGTGTTCTCTCCTGTTGACGCGACGCTCAGTTCCGTGCTCTCTCCTGTTCTCTGACGCGATCAGTTCCGTGTTCTCTCCTGTTGACGCGACGCTCAGTTCCGTGCTCTCTTCTGTTCTCTGACGCGACACTCAGTTCCGTGCTCTCTCCTGTTGACGTGACGCTCAGTTCCGTGCTCTCTCCTGTTGACGCGACGCTCAGTCCCGTGCTCTCTCCTGTTGACGCGACGCTCAGTCCCGTGCTCTCTCCTGTTGACGCGACGCTCAGTCCCGTGCTCTCTCCTGTTGACGCGATGCTCAGTCCCGTGCTCTCTCCTGTTGACGCGCCTATTAATCTTGGCTTCTCTTCATTTGAATCAATACTGGCACGCTTTCTTCAGTTCCACCTCTCTGCAAGATTGAACCTTCTCGTTGTACTTTACATGAAGGCTTCTCTCTCCCTCTCTCTCCCTCTCTTTTTCCTTTATTGGGGGGATGGATGGTTTACAATCAACAGTAAAATGCAGTAGTTTGTACATGTGTAACATGTCTCAGTTTTCCACATAACAATCCAACCCCCCCCCCCCAGGTCCTCCTCCGCCATCCTGTTCCAGGACCTGAGCCCTCCCCCCACCCCAGAGTCTTTGACTTTGGTGCAGGACACCAGCTCCAGTCCAAGTTCTGCTTAGTGTTTCTTATTTTCCAGCTCTTTTTTTATTAATGATTTAATAATTATCAACAGGATTGTGGGATAATAGGGTACCGTTCATACAGCTCCCACCTCCGGAGTACCATGTCCCATCCCCTCCACTTAATACTTTGGGCCCTTTTATCAAAGATTAGATGTCCATAGGTATAAGGGTGTCCCATCCCTTCCATTGGAAGCTTCCCTATTCTTTATCTCTGGGAGTATGGACCAAAATTCTTTTTTAAAAAATCTTTATTTATTGGAAAAAGACAGCCAGAAATTGAGAGGGGAGGAGGTGAGAGAGAGAGAGAGAGAGAGACCGAGAGACCTGCAGCACTGCTTCACCACTTGCAAAGCTTTCCTCCTACAGATGGGGACCAGGGGCTCAAACCAGGGTCCTTGTGCCCTGTAACATAAGCGCTCAACCAGGTGCACCACCACTTGGCCCCTGGAGCAAAAGTCTTTATGGGCAGCAGAAGGCGGGAGTTCTGGCTTCTGTCATGGCTTCTCCGCTGGACATGGGTGTTGGCAGGTGGACCCACACCCCCAGCCTGTGTCTGTCTGTCCCTAGTGGGGCAGGGCTCTGGGGAGGGGAGGCTCCAGGACACATGGGTGAGGGCGTCTGCCCAGGGAGGTCAAGATGGAGTCATGGCAGCATTTTTCAACTTCTGTCTATGAGTGAGATCACCCCACATTCATCCTTCTCCATGAAAGCTTTTTATTTCACCGTGTTTCTCATGTCTGTCCAGCTTCTCTGGAGTTTTTGCTCATTTGTTTGTTTTGTTTTGTTTTGTTAACTTCAATGTCTTTGGTAAGAACGTTCCCTGCTTTCACATTGCCTTCTGTCCTGTGAGAATGCACAGTTGATTAACCTGTCTTCATAATCGTTCCTTTGATTTTATTGTCTGTTAGACTTCCTATTTCTCTGTGGCTAGGACTGGTACCTGAGGAATTTTTGTTCTTACTCAGCCTGCCATTGGATTTAATAACCATTTTGGGTTTTGCTCTGCTTTCCAGTAGGAGGCACATGGTTCTTGGTGTGGACAGCAGATGTGTGTGAGGCGAGGGCGAGTGCCAGGTGCTTGTATGGGCTGTTGCCCTGGGTCGGGAGGGCCAGCAGACTAAGAGTGAGCATCTTCACGGTCCCCTCACCTGCCATCTGCCTGTGGGCCCAGTCTTTCCTTAAACTGTGGCCACCAGCTGTCTGCTGCTGCACGTCTTAACTCTTTCTCAAATCTGAGTTGAAAATGGGTTGCTAGGATTAGTATTTCTCCCCATATTCCGGTCTCAATATGCTCTAAATTCTATAAATCTTCTTCTTTTAAGAAATAGTGTTCTAGTCAATCATTGATATATAGAAGCTGAGCGTGTAGAGATATGCAGGACACTTGGTCATCCTACTGTCATGCTTAGTTATTTATTGGGGAAATTATTAAGCTACAGGCTTTGTCTTGGTACTCTCTTCTCACTAAGACTTTTTGTGTTTCTTCTCTTTTTTTAAAATTGTTTTTATTGTTTTTTATTTTTTTATTATTAATTGTTTACTGGGTAGAGAGGGCCAGAAATTGAGAGGGAAAGTGGAGATAGACAGAGAGACACCAGCAGCCCTGTCTCACCACTTCTGGAGCTTTCCCCCTGTGGGTGGGGACCGGGGGCTCGAACCTGGGTCCTTTCACACTGTGACATTTGCGTTCAACCAGGTGCACCACCACCTGGTCCCTTCAGCATTTCAGACAACACCCTGGGAGGTGACTCAGCAGACGGAGCACAGAACTTGCACACAGGGGCCCTGAGTTTGATCCCCAGCACCACATATGCTGTTGGCCTCTCTCTCCTTTCCCTCATGCTCAGTGTTTCTTGTGAAATAAACTATAAACAATTTTAAATTACAAAAGAAAAAAAACCAAACAACTTCTAGGGGGCCGGGTGGTAACACACCGATTTAAGTGCACGTAGGACCCACACAAGAATCCCGGTTTGAGCCCCCGGCTCCCCACCTGCAGGGGGGTCACTTCACAGGCTGTGGAGCAGGTCTGCAGGTGTCTGTCTTTCTCTCCCCCTCTCTGTCTTCCCCTCCTCTCTCCATTTCTCTCTGTCCTATCCAACAATGACGACAGCAGCAGAAATAGCAATAATAACTACAACAACACCAATAACAACAATGGAAAAAAGATGGCCTTGGGAGTCGGGCTGTAGTGCAGCAGGCTAAGCGCAGGTGGCACAAAGCACAAGGACCGGCATAAGGATCCCAGTTCGAACCCCAGCTCCCCACCTGCAGGGGAGTCGCTTCGCAGGCGGTGAAGCAGGTCTGCAGGTGTCTATCTTTCTCTCCCCCTCTCTGTCTTCCCCTCCCTCTCTCCATTTCTCTTTGTCCTATCCAACAACGACAACAACAATAATAACTACAACAACAACAAAAAAGGGCAACAAAAGGGAATAAATAAATAAAATAAATATAAAAAAACATTATTAAAAAAAAAGATGGCCTCTAGGAGCAGGGGGTTCATAGTGCAGCCACCGAGCCCCAGTGATAACCCTGAAGGAAAAAAAAAAAAAAGACTTATGTTTTCTAGCACTTGTATCAAAAATATTTTTGAGATCAATCTTTTTAAAAATTCAGATTTAACACTTGCTGTTCCACCAGCGTCATTGCTGGGGCTCAGTGCCTGCGCACTGAATATACCACTCTGGGCAACCATTTTTTCTATTCTCTTTTCTTTTTCACTTTAAAGTATTGAGAGGGGAGAGGGAGGTAGAGGAGGAGAAAGACACCTGCAGGCTTAGTCACAGCTTGAGCAAAGGGTTAAGCGCAGGTGGTGCAAAGCGCAGGGACCGGCGTAAGGCTCCCGGTTTGATCCCCTGGCTCCCCACCTGCAGGGGAGTCGCTTCACAGGCGGTGAAGCAGGTCTGCAGGTGTCTGTCTTTCTCTCTCCCCTCTCTGTCTTCCCCTCCTCTGTCTTTCCCCTTCAGGGGAGCAAGGGCCCAGCCTGGGCTGTGCACACGGTCATGTGTGTGCTTAGCCAGGTGTGTCACTGCCCGGCCCCGCGTCCAACACATTCTAAGGTCATAGTTTTCTATATTGTGTCCTGATTCATATTGAGCCAGCAGATTTGAATAAGTACAGATGTTAACTCCATTACAGCAAGTTAACAAGCATCCTACATAAATGCTCGAGCTTGTTCCCCGCCTCCCTTTCTTTTTAGGCTGGACACCACTTCATGAAGCCTCTAGTAAGGGATTCAGTGATATAACTGCAGAGTTGTTGAAATCGGGTGCTGGTGTCAACTGTGAAAATCCAGATGGAATCCTGGCCTTGCACGACACTGCAGCAAACAGTCACTTGCAGGTATAGCACCTCAGACTGGGCTCCGACATTTGGTTTTTTTGAGAAACATGAACGAAAACACGAATGAATGAAAAACATGAACATAATTTTCTTTTTGTTTTTTAAAAAAATTTATTTATTCATGAGAAAGGAGAGAGAGAGAGAGAGAGAGAGAGAGAGAGAGAGAGAGAGAGAACCAGACATCACTCTTGTACATGTGCTGCCGGGGATTGAACTTGGGGACTCATGGTTGAGAATCCAATGTTTTATCCACTGTGCCACCTCCCGGACCACATGAACATACTTTAAAAACTTTTTTTTTTGCCTCCAGGGTTATTGCTGGGGCTCGGTGCCTGCACCACAAACCCACTGCTCCTGGAGGCTATTTTTTTCCTTTTGTTGCCCTTGTTGTTTATCATGTTGTTGTTGTTATTATTGTTGTCATTGCCATTGTTGTCGGATAGGACAGAGAGAAACGGAGAGAGGAGGGGAAGGCAGAGAGGGGGAGAGAAAGACAGACACCTGCAGACCTGCTTCACCGCCTGGGAAGTGACTCCCCTGCAGGTGGGGAGCCGGAGACTTGAACTGGGATCCTCACGCCAGTCCTTGTACTTGGCACCACGTGCGCTTAACCTACTGTCCGACCCCCAGTTTAAAACTTTTCAAGCTTACCTTCACTTTATTGGGTGAAATAATTCATAAGCTATCAGTTATCATAAGTATACATTTTTGAGAGAGAGAGAGAGACAAAAGTCTTCAGGTCACATGTCGGATAGGACAGAGAGAAACGGAGAGAGGAGGGGAAGGCAGAGAGGGGGAGAGAAAGACAGACACCTGCAGACAAGAAATTGGAGAGAGCAAACGGTTGGCCTCATTAGAGTAATGTCCCTCCTGGCCATGTCCACACTGAGATGACATGAAGTGAGAGCACGGAAATCGAGCTCTGTGGAAAAATTGAACTTTTGGAAGTTATCTTGAAAATAGAGTATAAAACAAAGAAAATAAGGAGTCACCAAGAATAGTCCCGCACTGGAAAACCTGAGGAAGCATGTGCCCAGCACCCTGTGGCCGTGTTTACGACTGAGATTTATCACAGCGACACAGTACAGTGGGGCCGTCAGAGAAAAGGGAGACTTGGGAGGTTTCCGTGCGAGGACTTGCTTAAGAGATTGCACTGAGTTTACTCCGCAGAAAACCTCAGAGCATTTGAAGAGGAAGCAGTATAAACGAGGCGTTTCCACACGGGAAGGGAAGGCAGGAAGCTCCATCAGTAATTCAGTCGCCAGAGACTGGAGTTAAAGACACGTAGGAAAGACTCCGGGCGACACACTAGTGGGTCTTGTTTTCTCTTGCTGCCAGCACGACCACAGAAATTCCAAGGTACATGGAAGAAGCAGCTTAGAAATAAGCTTAGGGGGAGTCGGGCAGTAGGGCAGCGGGTTAAGCGCAGGTGGCGCAAAGCACAAGGACCGGCGTAAGGATCCCGGTTCGAGCCCCCGGCTCCCCACCTGCAGGGGAGTCGCTTCACAGGCGGTGAAGCAGGTCTGCAGGTGTCTGTCTTTCTCTCCCCCTCTCTGTCTTCCCCTCCTCTCTCCATTCCTCTCTGTCCTATCCAAAACGACAACAATTGACATCAATAACAACAACAATAACTACAACAACAATAAAAACAACAAGGACAAGGAAACGGAAAATCAATATATATATAGAAAAGAAATAAGCTTAAGAGGCCAGACAGTGGCACACCTGGTTAAGCACACACATTATAATGCTCAAAGATCCGTGTTCCAGCCTCTGCTCCCCACCTGGAGGGGGATGTTTCACAGGCAGTGAAGCAGGTCTGCAGGTGTCTCTCTTTCTCCCTCTATCTCTCTTTACCTTCCCAATTTCTCTATGTCCTATCAAATAAAAATGAAAGGAGAATATAGGGAAAAAAGTGGCCACTGGGAGTAGTGGATTTAGTGCTGTACTTAGCCCCAGTGATAACCAGTAGCTATATATGGAGAGAGAGAAAGAGAGAGAGAGAAAGAGAGAGAAGGAGAGGGAGGAGAGGGAGAGGGAGAGGGAGAGAGATAGAGAGAGAAGCTTAGAGCTCAGAATGCTAACAATAACAACAAAAATAAATAAACAGTAGCTCAGAAATCCCAGAATACAGGTGGCAGAGGAGAGAAGCTTCCACAGCAAGGTGAAAGTCTGCTCCTTACCTGCTTGCCTACCAACCCAGCCAGGCTCTCCCTTGAGCCATCCGCCCTGCTGGGCTCTCAGCACCACTCCCCCTGGCTGGGCTGGCGGGCACCTTCCCACGGCCACCCACTCCAGCCCGTGTCTGCCACCTGCCCAGTCCAGGGTGAGGAGGGGGATAAGTGGGGCAGAGTGCAGGGGGCTGGAGTGTCTCTGGAGTATACACTGCAGGTGTCTCTCTCCCTTTCTTCCTCTCTCCCCTCCCATACTTGCCCTATTTCTCTATCTTTAATATAGTAAAACACATAAATAAAAAGAAAATATTTGGTCACCTGGGGCCATTTTCACTGTGTAGGCTTCAAGCCTCAAAGATAATCTTGATGGCAAAACAAACAAAAAAACTCATTAGAGGTGGTGGTGGTCATGGTGGTGATGGTGGTGATGATGGTGGTCATAGTGGTGGTGGTGGTGCTGGTGGTCATCATGGTGGTGGTGGTCATCATGGTGGTGGTGGTGGTGGTGGTGGTGGTGATGGTGGTGGTGGTGGTCATGGTGGTCATGGTGGTCATCATGGTGGTGGTGGTGGTGGTGGTGGTGGTGATGGTGGTGGTGGTGGTCATGGTGGTCATGGTGGTAGTGATGGTGGTGATAGTAGTGGTGATGGTGGTGGTGGTGGTGGTGGTGATGGTGGTGATGATGGTCGTGGTGGTGGTCACGGTGGTGGTCGCAGTGATGGTGATGGTGGTGATGGTGGTCGCGGTGATGGTGGTGGTGGTGATGGTGGTCGCGGTGATGGTGGTGGTGATGGTGGTGGTGGTGGTGATGGTGGTCGCGGTGATGGTGGTCACGGTGATGGTGGTCGCGGTGATGGTGGTGGTGGTGATGGTGGTGATGGTGGTCGCGGTGATGGTAGTGGTGATGGTGGTGGTGGTGATGGTGGTGGTGGTGGTGGTGGTGGTGGTGGTGTTAGTAGATTTTCTGCATGTCAGCTGGCCTTTGAGCCTCTCAAACCAGTGAAGACGGCTCACCTGGCATTTTCAGATTATATGCTTGGTTATCCTACTAGGACACAGTAGGCTAAATCAGTGACTCAGTTGTCACACCAAACTTAGTAAGCGTTTTCTTGACCAAAGCTTGAGACTTTTTGGGTACTTGTTGTCCATTATTTACAAGAAACCGAGGCATCACTCAGCTTTGATATGTGCTGAGATCAGGCTCGGTGCCTTATGCCTGCAAGGCCAGTGCTTTTTCCACTGCGCTGTTTACTGGTCCTTGGGTAACTTGCAGCACTTGATAGTAGTGTCTTACAGTAAAAAGCAGAAATTACTGATCTTGTGTGTCTGTAAAACTAACTGGCTTTGTTGTATTGCATCAAAGTAAAAGACTCAGGGTGTAGGGGAGGGTTCAGGTCCTGGAACATGATGGTGGAGGGGACGGTGGGGGGTGAGGATAACTGGGAAAATGCTTCGTAGGCCACGGAGATTCTACTGCAACATGGAGCCAGTCCAAGTCAGAAGAACGAGGAACAGAGGACAGCTGTGGATGAAGCCAGAGACGAGGCCGTGAAAGAGCTGCTGACATCTCACGGTGCTGTTAAGGTGGCCGGCAGAGAGGAGAGGAGTGCCGCTGCCGCTGGTGCGGGTGCTGGTGCGTGTGTGCTGACTTCCGCTCAGGAAAAGAGCATCTTGTGGTCTGGGAGGTGGCACAGTGGATAAAGTAGTGGGCTTCCAAGCGGGAGGCTCTGAGTTTGATCCCCAGCAGTGCGCGTACCAGAGTTATGTCTGATTCTCTCTCTCTCTCTCTCTCTCTCCTCCTAGCCCTCTAATAAATAAGTAAATAAATAATTTTTTTGTTCCTCCAGGGTTATTGCTGGGCTCAGTGCCTGCACCATGAATCCACCGCTCCTGGAGGCCATTTTTTCCCCTTTTTGTTGCCCTAGTTGTTGCAGCCTCGTTGCGGTTATTATTGCCATTGTTGACGTTGCTTTGTTGTTGGATAGGACAGAGAGAAATGGAGAGAGGAGGGGAAGACAGAGAGAGAGAGAGGGGGAGAGAAAGATAGACACCTGCAGACCTGCTTCACCGCCTGTGAAGCAACTCCCCTGCAGGTGGGGAGCCGGGGGCTCGAACCGGGATCCTTACGCCGCTCCCTGCGCTTTGCGCCACGTGCGCTTAACCTGCTGCACCACCGCCCGACCCCCATAAATAAATATTTTTGAAAAGAAAATATTTGGGGGCCGGGCAGTGGCGCACCTGCTTAAGCACACACATTACTGTGCACGAGGTGGGTACCCAGGTTCAAGCCCCTGGTCCCTACCTGCAGGGGGAAAGCTTCACGAGTGATGAGACGGTCTTTGTCTCTTTTCCTATCTCCTCTTCCCCTCTCAGTTTTTCTCTGTAGCTATCCAATAGTAAACAATACAGTTTTTCAAACGAGAAAATCATCATCATATCGATGGTATAAATCGTGTTATACCCAAAGAATGGGAACAGAGGTAGAGTACGCTTGTCAAACTTTTGATAAGCGGTGCTGACTTTTAGCAGTGGGCATCTCCATGTGTGGGCTCCTCTATAGGCCATGTGTTCCTATTCCTACCAGATCGGGTGCCCGTGGGCGTGAAAGCTGTGTCACGTATTAGTGAGTGCTGTTCTCCCGAATGTTGGGTCTCAGTTAGAGATAAAACCCTGAGAATATGCAGGTCCGTTTACTGTAATGGGGATGGAAAAGGACAACATTGGAGGTGGCTGGGGGCGCATCCAGTTATCCAGTTAAGCACACAGTACTGAGCACAAGGACCCACACAAAGCTGGGTTCGAGCCCCAGCACCCCACGTGCAGGGAAGAACCTTCACAAGCGGTGAAGCAGGCCTGCAGGTGTCCTTCTCCCTCTCTGCCTCCCCTCCTCTCTCGAGGTCTTCCTCTCCTGTCCAATAAAATGGAAAAAATGGCTGACAGGAGCAGTGGATTTGCAGTGCCATTGATGAGCCCCAGTGATAACCCTGGTCGCAAAAAAAAAAAAAAAAGATTATTTTGCTAACTTCTTTGAAATTGGGGGAGATTCCATTTAGAATTTCCAGTGATTTCCAATGATTCGTACAAACATTGGATCAATGTCAGTGTTTCAAGAATCTAATATTATAATGCTAGACTATGAATTTGCCAAGCTTATGTATGTGTACAGTGTAAATTGGAGTACAGTGAGAATATTTCAAGAGTGTGTGCAAACACTATATACCAGGCTTATTTCTGTGAACCAGTTTTTAGCAATAGTTTGCATGTAAGTAGTATAATTGGGAGACATTGTCAAGATGGCAACAAAAGAGGTTCCTTGCTTTGCTACCAGTAACAAGGAGTCAGAGAGGAAGGACTGAATGTTGTGAGACTCTCACAGAAGGGCATAAGACTTACGCTCCCAGGTGGGGGTAGATAGTTTAATGGTTATGCAAAGACTCTCAAGACTGAGGCTCCAAAGCCCCAGGTTCAGTCCCCTGCACCACCAGCAGCCAGAGCTGAGCAGTGCTCCTAAAAAAGAAAGAAAGAAAGAAAGAAAATATGATTTAGAGAAATTAAACCGGATGATTTAGAGAAAGATTTTGACATCTAGAACATAACTATTCAGTAAATATCAGCTATAACTAACCAGTGTACAGTAAATAGGGAGATATTGGCGGCTATTAGCACATGGTAACTGTAGATGGAATCCGTTGTCTCTGTCCCCATCACCAGTAGAGTGGATTGATCAAGCACAGCTAGACTTCTGCACAGTCTTACTATGTTTTCTAATTCTTTTTTTTAAGTAAAAATTCCTACTGCTCGGTCAAAAAGGAAGAAGAAGCAATGTGATGACTGCAGACCTGCTGCTTCCCCTGGTCTTGAACACCAAGGGGAAACACAGCAAGCCCGGCCCGGGGTAGGTGAACTAAAATGGCCCGTCGTGCAGTGGAGAAAGTGAGCTGACTGACTTTTTTTTTTTTTTTTTTTTGGACCAGACCCCGCTGGTTGATTTGCTCTTGGTGTGTTAAGTACAGGCAGGATGAAAACACATAGTTTCATAAGAACGTCCATATTACAGGGCTGGAGGGTGAAGCCAACATTAGGGAACGGGGTCTGTGTGAACGAGGCACCGGTTCCATGAGGCTACCACATGTCAGAACTGGGCAGTACTCAGTTCTCTTCTCATGATCAGTCAATCAGTCAGTCAATCAATCAATCAATCAATCAATCATTTTTAAAAAGGAAGAAAATAGGGGCTGGGGAATGAGCACCCTGGAGAGCACACAGCCCTGGTCCCCACCTACCTACCACGGAGGTTACGGCTGGGCTGGGGGGGTGGGAAAAGGGGACAGATCACACGTGGTGTAGCCCAGCAGTCGGCACCTCTGCAAGGTGTCTCTCTCTACCTTGCTGTTTGAACGATATGCAAGAAAGAAATAAAGAAAAACTGGAGGGCCGGGTGGTGGCGCACCTGGTTGAGTGCATGTATTATAATGTGCAAGGACCCAGTTTCAAGCCCCCTGGTCCCCACCTGCAGGGGGAAAGCTTTAAGAGTGGTGAAGCCGGGCTGCAGGTGTCTCTCTGTCTCTCTCCCTCTCTATCACCCCCCTCCCTCTTGATTTCTGGCTGTCTCTAGCCAATAAATAAAGACAATAAAAATTTTTTAAAAAATGAAAAAATGAAAAAGATATTATAGTACGATGGTTTCCTTTCTCTAACCTCTCAGTGGGGAGTTAGCCTGGGAACAGATCAACATCTTTGATTTGTTCTGATAATCATTTAACATAACAGAGAGAAATCTCACATTGCTGGCTTTGCATATTTATATTTCATAGTTTCACTTTGATGCATTTAATAAAAGAAGCAGTTATGTCACTGTTCCTCAGAAGCATTTTCCATGTCCGTTTTGGGCATCAAAGTGAAACTTCAGAGGGCTATCCACCAGAAGATTTTGAGGAGCTGCGTACTTCATGAATGAATGGGGAAATACAGGTTCCGGGAAAGTACGGAGTGAGCCAGTACCCACTGAGCAACAAGTCTGTATCCAGCAGTGTGCAAACTGTGTGTAAATGTAAAAGTCCTACTCCTGCCTGTGTGATCTTATCTTGAAAGACAATGTAAGGAAGTAAAAAAAAAAAAAAATGGTACAAAAGTTCAACAAAATCAAGAGCAGGTTCTTTGAAAAGATAAATACAACAATCTATGATAAAAATATTCAGAAAGATGCAAAAACTTAGCTGATGATGCAGAAATACAGAACTATAATGAATCTTATGGGCATCTCTGTGCAAACAGATTGGACAATCAAGATGAAATGGACACATTTCTGGAATCATATACCTCCCAGAACTGACCCAGGAAGAATCATCCCTGTGTCAGAAGGCCAATCATTGTGGCCAGAATCGAAGCAGTGATTAAAATCTCCTCAAAATAAAAGCCCAAGTCCAGATGACCTAACTAATCAGTTCTACAAGACTTTCAAAGAAATGTTTAATTATTATTTTAAGCTTTTTTTTTTCTAGTTCAAAGAAGAAATAACACTGATTCTACTCAAAAACTTTTTATTCTATGAGGTCAATATCACTCTGATTCTATGAGGTCAATATTACTCAAAGCATAAAGGAGTGTACAAAAAGGAAAAAGAAAGAGAGCTCGAGACTTGTATATCTGATGAATATCAATGCAAAACTCTCAACCTACCTTGGAAAATCAAATCCATCAACTCGTCAAGAGAATTGTCTGTCAAGATCATGTGGGATTCACCCCAGGGATACAAGGGTGGTTCAGTGGATGCAAATCAATTAGTATCATATACCATGTCAACAACAAGAAGGGAAAAAACCACATTACTGTATCATATACCATGTCAACAACAAGAAAGGAAAAAAACCACATTACTGTATCAGCAGATGCTGAAAATCAGTTGATAGAATTCAATACTCTTTTATGATAAATTCCATATTAAATTGCAAATAGAAGGAATACTCCTTAACTAAATAAAGGCATAATGATTATGCAAAAAGACTCCTGCCTACAATTTCAAAGTCCCAGGTTCAATTCCCGGCACCGCCATAAGCCAGAGCTAATCAGTGCTCTGGTAAATTAGAAAAAAAAAGTCTCCCTCAGAAAACTTTAATGCATAATCCTGAAACGATATAAATGTTAACTAATGTTATTAATCTAATCCATCTTTGATTTCTTGAAAACTATCATCAATTTAAGGCTTAGTTTTTAAAAAATTTCTTTATTGGGGGATTAATGTTTTATATTTGACAGTAAATACAATAGATTGTACATGCATAACATTCCCCAGTTTCCCACATAACAATACAACCCCCACTAGGTCCTCTGTCATCCTTCTTGGACCTGTATTCTCCCCACCCACCCACCCCAGAGTCTTTTACTTTGTACGATATACCAATTCCAGTTCAGGTTCTACTTGTGTTTTCTCTTCTGATCTTGTTTTTCAGCTTCTGCCTGAGAGTGAGATCATCCCGTATTCATCCTTCTGTTTCTGACTTATTTTACTTAACAGGATTTCTTCAGGCTTCAACCAAGATGAGCTGAAAATGGTGGAGTCACCATTTTTAGTAGCTGAGTAGTATTCTATTGTGTATATCGACCACAACTTGCTCAGTCACTCATCTGTTGTTGGACACCTGGGTTACTTCCAGGCTTAGTTGGGTTTTTTTTATGACTTTTAAAAAAATTTTATTTTACTTATTTTCCCTTTTGTTGCCCTTGTTGTCTTTTTATTGTTTTTTGTAGTTTTTATTGTTGTAGTTATTATTGTTGTCGTCGTTGTTGGATAGGACAGAGAGAAATGGAGAGAGGAGGGGAAGACAGAGAGGGGGAGAGAAAGACAGACACCTGCAGACCTGCTTCACCGCCTGTGAAGCGACTCCCCTGCAGGTGGGGAGCCGGGGTCTCGAACTGGGATCCTTATGCCGGTCCTTGTGCTTTGCACCATGTGTCCTTAACCTGCTGCGCTACCGCCTGACTCCCTTTTTTTTTTTCAAGGCTTAGTTTTGGTTTTTTTTATTGGGGAATTAATGTTTTACATTCAACAGTAAGGGCTTAGTTTTCTAATGCAACTTTTAGAAAGTTCTAAAATAGCATCTACAAACCAATGGCTAACATACTTATGGTGAAAAACTAAGCTTTTCCCCTAATATCTGGGATGAGACAAAGCTCTCTCAGTGTCGGGCGGTAGCGCAGTGGGTTAAGCACACATGGCGCAAAGCCCAAGGACCAGTGTAAGGATCTGGGTTCAAGCCCCTGGCTCCCCACCTTCAGGGAAGTTGCTTCACAGGCGGTGAAGCAGGTCTGCAGGTGTCTGTCTTTCTCTCCCCCTCTGTCTTCCCCTCCTCTCTCCAGTTCTCTCTGTCCTATCTGGCAACAATGACATCAGTAACAACAGTAATAATAACCACAACAACAATAAAAACAAGGGCAACAAAAAGGAAAATAAATATATATACATAGATAGATGGTGGGAGATACAGTTAATGGACTACTACTCCACATCTTTAAAAAATAATGTTGGGAGTCAGGCAGTAGCACAGTGGGATAAGCGCAGGTGGGGCAAAGCGCAAGGACCGTCAGAAGTATCTGGGTTCTAGTCCCCGGTTCCCCACCTGCAGGGGAGTCGCCGCTTCACAGGCGGTGAAGCAGGTCTGCAGGTGTCTGTCTTTCTCTCCCCCTCTCTGTCTTCCCCTCCTCTCTCCATTTCTCTCTGTCCTATCCAACAATGACGACATCAATAACAATAATAACTAAAACAATAATAAAAAAACTAGGACAACAAAAGGGAAAATAAATAAATATAAAAAATGTATAAGAGATAATGTGTTCTTTATGACGAAAATGGATGAAACTGTAGGTACACATACTAAGTGAAATAAGTAAAGAGGTTGAAGACCACTTGGGTTGTTTGACTTGCATGCGGAATATTGATGACTCGGCCAGGCAGTGGTGCGCCTGGTTGAGCGCACGTAGTGTGAAGTGCAAAGACCTGCGCGAGGATCCGGGTTGGAGCCCCGGCTCTGCACCTGCGGGAGTGGGGTGGGGGGGTCACTTCACAAGCGGTAAAGCAAGTCTGCAGGTGTCTCCCTATCTCCCCCTCTCCATCTCAATCCCTCTCTGTTCTATCCAGTAAAATGGAAAAAAAGGAAGAGAAGGAGAAGAAAGAAGAAGAAAGGAGGAGGACGAGAGGGGGAGGGAGGAGGAGGAGGAGAAAGAGAAGGAAGAAGAGGAGAAGGAGAGAGAAGAAGAAGAGGAAGGGGAAGAAGGAGAAGCAGAAGAAGAAGGAAGAAGCAGAAGAAGGAGGAAAAAGAAGAAAAGGAAGAAGGAGAAGAAGAAGGAAGAAGAAGGGGGAGAAGGCAAAGAAGGAGGAGAAGGAGAAGGAGGAGAGACGACGGAGAAGAAGTCGCGGCCACCAGGAGCAGCGGGTTGGTGGCGCGGCGCGGAGCCCCAGCCTAACACCGGAGGGCACGGCAGCCGCTAGCACATCCTCTAGCCGGCGCTGCCACGCTCAGCGCGCGTGTTCCTTCTTCCGCAGTGAGCAGCCATCACACACTGTAGAAGCACGGCACATGCAAGCTTGAAGCACAACGCTGTTCTTTTTCTATTTTCTTCTCTTTTCACGTCTCTTCTCTTCTTCTTTCCTTTTCCCTCCAGGGTTATTGCTCGGGCTCGGTGCCTGCACCATGAATCCACTGCTCCTGGAGGCTATCCCCCCCCCCTTTTGTTGCTCTTGTTGTTTATCGTTATTGTGGTTATTATTGTTGCTGTCGTTCTTGTTGGACAGGACAGAGAGAAGTGGAGAGAGGAGGGGAAGACAGAAAGGGGGAGAGAAAGACAGACACCTGCAGACCTGCCTCACCACCTGTGAAGCGACTCCCCTGCAGGTGGGGAGCTGGGGGCTCAAACCAGGATCTTTACGCCGGTCCTTGCACTTGCCCTGTGCACTTAAACCGCTGAGCTACTCGGGCCTGCAGAATGTTATTCTTGCAATGCTGTGTTCAGCACGTTTATGGTGCATTCAGCAGCCTTGATCAGAGAGAAACGCCTAGACTCTTGTAATGAAGTTTTTGCTATTTTTATCTGACAGCATCAGACCATCAGTGACATTCTGCAAGATATAGAAGAAAAACAAGAACATTTATTGCAGTTTGAAATAAGAAGCCCTGAAGATGCAGGTAACTATGGACTCACACTCACGTCTGACTATTTCAGGTCCCCTCTCCCCCCAGACCATTGATTGCTAACTCCTCTCCTTAAGGTGTATGTTCTATTTCCAAGCTTACAATGACTTAGAAAAGAAAAGTGGTCTCTCTTTTTAAAAAAAAATCTCGAGAGTATTTGAAGTGCTAAGAGTGATTGTTAAACGTTAACAAGGCAAAGTAGTGTTCATAGGATTGTCAGTAAGGATACTTTTACAATCAAGGCACAGCGTCGATAACCTGACGTGACTTAGAGCTGTGACGCTCTCTGTATAAGCCGCAGCCGCTGCTGGTGTCTGATGGTGTGGCCGAAACCATCACATCATGATGGCAGCTGAGGTTAGGCTCTCTGGCTCCTTGACTCCCCCTAGCTAGGATCGTCCTTACAGACAGGGAAGATTGTGGAGTGGGAACAAAGAGAGAAAATCCTCATACTCTTCAGTTGAGCAGGTATGTCAAGTTAGTTCATAGATTCTTTCCTGTTTTGTGAAATCAAAGTAGAGTCTGATTTCTGACCTAGAGCTAACTTAACCTCTGAAAACTTCAGTGATAACTGAAGACTCAGTAGAGGTCTGCCCTATACATATGAGCAATGCATAGAGGGCGGCGGCAGATAGCATAATGGTTATGCAAAGAGACTCTCGTGCCCGAGGCTACAAAGTCCCAGGGTCAGTCCCCCGCACCACCATGAGCCAGAGCTGAGCATAGCACACATTTTTCCCAAGGGTGGGAGTCTGGGAGTCTGGGAGTCTGTGTGGGTGGGTCACCAGAAAAAAATAGAATCTGGAAAACCTGAGAAGACTCAGGATAGCTCAGAGCTCATGTTTTTTGAGTTGTGACTTAGGAGATAAAAAGCAGATGCAGATCTGAATTTTTATTTTTAAATATTTATTTATTTTGGATAGAGACAGAAATTGAGAGGAGAGGGGAGATAGAGAGGGAGAGAGACAGAGACACCTGCAGTCCTGCTTCACCACCTGTGACACTTCCCCCTGCAGGTGGGGGCCGGGGCTTGAACCCCGGTCCTTGCGCATTTCACTGTGTGCACTCAACCAGGTGTGCCACCACCCAGCCCCTATTTATTTTATTTTAACACGACCATTTAAATTGTATTTAGTTGGGGCTGGGTGCTTGCACTATGAATCCACTGCTCTTGGAGGCCATTTCCCCCTATTTTTGTTGCTCTTGTTGTTATTGTTGTTGGACAGGACAGAAAGAAATCAAGAGAGGAGGGGAAGACAGAGAGGGGGAGAGACAGACAGACACCTGCAGACCTGCTTCACCGCCTGTGAAGCGACGCTGCGCTACTGCGTGGCCCCCTCCCCATTTTCCCAATGGTCCTGCCTTCACTGCCTTTCTAGGTCACCCTCACGCCTATTACTACATCCAAGTGTCTTTGCTTTTACCCTCTTCTCTCTCAGATAAGCAGCACTGTGCCTGGCTTCCTCTAATGTTTTCCAGATCTAATTTTTTTAAATCACTGTAAGGTAGTGACCCCAAATAAAGCATTTAAAGTATCTTACCTATCCTTGATGTAGTAGGATAGTACTGTGAGTTTATCTCTTGTCCTAACATGTCTGTATGACCTTTAAAAGATTATTTCCTCCCTCCCCAGAGCCCTGCCCCACTAGGGACAGACAGACACAGGCTGGGGGTGGGGATCCACCTGCCAACACCCATGTCCAGCAGAGAAGCAATGGCAGAAGCCAGAATCCCACCTTCTGCTCCCCATAAAGAATGTTGGTCCAGACTCCCAGAGGGATAAAGAACAGGGAAGCTTCCACTGGAGGGGAGGGGACAGGGAACTCTGGTCAAGGCCTTGAGTGTTGATATCGAATGATCCTGGGCGGTGGTCTCAGCTAACTACGTTATTACTTATGACCGTGTTTCTAGACCAATACATTGAAAAGATGTTGATGATAAAGGAAGTTATGGATAATGTACTTGCCAAACAGAAGGTGGAAAGGGATGACCTGGCCAAAAAATACAGGTGAGTGGAGAAAACTGCTTCAGAGTTTTCAGAACATACCCATTTTCAACTACTGATGCATTAGTTATGTCTAAAATTTCTTTTTTTATTTTATTTTTATTTATTTCTTTATTTATTCCCTTTTGTTGCCCTTGTTGTTCTATTGTTGTAGTTATTATTGTTGGTGTCGTTAGATAGGACAGAGAGAAATGGAGAGAAGAGGGAAGACAGGGGGAGAGAGAAAGACACCTGCAGACCTGCTTCACTGTCTGTGAAGTGACTCCCCTGCAGGTGGGGAGCCAGGGGCTCGAACCAGGATCCTTACACGGGTCCTTGCGCTTTGTGCCATATGCGCTTAACCCGCTGCACTACCGCTCGACTCCCCTAAAATTTCTTAAGACTCCAAATATTATTTAGGACCCCAAAATGACATACTTATGATATCATATAATGTACTGCTTCCATCTGTGCTTCCCAGAAAGATTCCTTTCTGTTTCCTTGTTTGAAATATTTAGAAAGGAACTCACTAGCATTTTTTAAAAGTTGCCAATAGTAAAGAGTTTCACAAAGGACTTTTCAGCCATGAATTAAATAAATTAACTTCATTCCTTAGTAAACTCAAAATTTTTTACATAGAATTATTTCTTTTACTGTCATAAATGTCTTACTAAACAGTTTAATCAAGTATATTGTGCATTTTTTTTTGGTGTAGTTCTAAACCCTCAGAGATCTTAAGTCATTTTATCCTGGTTATATTATATTATATTGGTCATTCACCTCTTCTTACCATTTTTAAAAATATTACATATACTTTTTCTTGTTTAGGTATCATTTTCATTGCCTTTTCACAGACTTAACTACATATGATCACATTATCTTCTCTGTTCTGTTTACTTCCACTTTACAATTTGGTTTCTATTGCATGTTCATTTTTGAATGTATTTAAAATCAGTTTTCTACATGTATTCATAAATCTACTACCTCTTATTCTCAATTACTTTTCTTTTTTTATATTGATTTATTTGTTTTCCCTTTTTGTTGCCTTGTTTTAGTTATTATTGTTGTTAATGTTGTTGCCTAGACCTCAAATAAATCCCTCTCTCCATTGTTCCGGTCATCTCTATCAGGAACAACACAACAGACCCCTTTGTGGGCCCCCATAGGACCTTGCCCTCAACTTGGATCAACAATGGTAGAGAATGTTCCATCCTCTAAAGGGAGGCTGGACAACATACTCTATGCCACACCTGAGGAAGATGGGTCCTGAAATTGGGGCAGCTTGGAACATTCCTACTCATGACCACAGAATGTGAGCTCAGACCTACAGGAATGCAGAGGTCACATAGGCTCCTAAGCTGAATATGGGCCCCAGGTCAAATCAATCAGGTCAACAATATTTATACCCCTTTCCCATATTTGGGAGCTACTCTCTTCCCTGATCCAGCTTTCTGTCCCTTTTCCATCCATGACATCATCTCCCCAGATAATAACTTGGGTCCACCTGCATATCAGATTTCAGGCTCAGGAACAAACTAGTATAGTCATGGGCCCTTTGGAATATAACTAAAATAGGCCTACTAGCTCTCTACAAAACAGAGACCCCTCCCCCAACTCTTCATCTGCAATATTCATTCCTTTAGGTTCATGATTAGTCAACAATTTGTGTGACTTGATATGTTAACTGTCTTTTGGCCACCAGGTTTCAGATGCTAGCATGATGCCAACCAGACTTCCCTGGACTGACAACCCCAGCAATATGTCCTGGAGCTCTGCTTCCCCAGAGCCCTGCCCCACTAGGGAAAGAGAGAGACAGGCTGGGAGTATGGATCCACCTGTCAACACCCATGTTCAGCGGGGAAGCAATTATAGAAGCCAGACCTTCCACCTTCTGCATCCCACAATGACCCTGGGTCCATACTCCCAGAGGGATAAAGAATGGGAAAGCTATCAGGGGAGGGGATGGGATATGGAGTTCTGGTGGTGGGAACTGTGTGGAGTTGTACCCCTCTTATCCTATGGTTTTGTCAGTGTTTCCTTTCTATAAATAAAAATTTAAAAAAAAAACTCCCAATGACTGCTTTAGAAGTTTTCTACTTTATATTTATGTATTTCCTGCTTCTCCCTACAGGGTATCTATAGAGTCATTTAAGCACGGGGTCCTGAGGGAACAGCTGGCAAGCCTAGCCTCCAGACAGAAGAACCTTTTAGTTGTAGCAAGGAAACAGAAAGAAGTAAGCCTGAAGATTCAAAACTATAAAAATGTCATGTCCACATCTGGTCTTGGTTTGAAGAAACTGCCGCCCAGCTCAGGAATTGCTGCCGAGGACAGTCATGCGTTTGCCAGCCTGGAAAATCCAGCACAGCCCCGGTGCCCTGGCCTTTCTCCTCTCAGCCAGGTTTGTGGAAGCACGCAGGAAACACAGTTGTCTCTGGAAATGTGGCGTGACAGCCAGAATGCCAATATTGGTCTGCGTGCAGAAACAGAGGGAAGGGAAGAGCTTCCTGGAAGTGAACAGAGTTCTAAACAACACGTCAAGAATCGTACCTGGGATGAGTTATCCAAATCCAGCCAATTAGATGACACTACAAAGGCTGAATCACCATCCCAACCTGTTGCTCTTTTTGCTAACACAGGCTGTTCAGAAATCAAAAGTAATCCGGTGGAAACAACCCCGGAAGGACCTCAGTTGTACAGTCCCTCAGCAGTAGCTGGAATCTTAAATGTTTCCGAAACCACTGGTGTACTTGCTCCAAAGACTGCCCACCAAGCTGCTGCTGTTTGTGACGGGGCTCTTTCCGCTGATGATCCGGTCAGAGAGAGCAGGAAGGCAGCTTCCCAGGAGCAAGCGAGGATGGCCTCAGAATCTCAGGCAGGTCGGAACACTGCTGTCTTAGGCAGAGAGATGTGGCAGCAGAGTAAACCAGGTCTTAAAAAACCGGCGTTTGCTATTCCACAGACATATGACAACCAGAGCGCTTCCTCCTCTGGGTCTGACAGTCAGCACACTGCAAAGAAGCCTTTAACCTGTAGCTCGGCTCCTAAAAAGAAGTGTGTGCAGCTTAAGGATCTGATATCCCTTGGGAGAGTCAGTCCAGGAAGTAACATTCTGGAGTTCAAAACCCAGGTACCCTCTCACTTCTTCTCGTTCTCCTCCTCCTCTTCCTCCCTTCTTCTTCTCTCCTTTTATTTTTCGATCTTTTTTTTAGTGACTTACTATTGAATGTCAACGGGGTATCATTCCCACCACCAGAGCTCTGAATCCCCAGTCCCTCCACCGCAAGCCACTTCGGTTCTCCTAAGGCTGCAGACAAGGCTTGACCGCCACCTCTACAGCTGTCTGTCTGCGTTTGTACCTCACTGCCCCTTTTCTTCCAGTTGTTTGTTCTCCTCCAAGCCACTCATGACACTATGACTGCACCCAAATGCCCTCCCCTATTCCTCCTCTCTCTCTGGGTCCTGCTGGAGCTGGAGTTCGGAGCCCTTTAACCCTCTTCCTCCTATCACTTCTCCCCCACTGGGAATATAGATCAAAATTGGTTTTGAGGTGCAGGAGGTGGGAGTTCTGGGGAGGGGGAGGTTCCGGGACACGTTGGTGAGATCATTTGCCCAGGGAAGTCAGGATGGAATCATGGTAGCATATGCAACTTGGTGTCAGGATATAAAGCGGGACAAAAATGGTTAATGAACAGGAACCAAGAAGTAGGAGGTTAGGGGTCTTCGGGTGGAAGGAAGCTAGGAAGTCCATTTCAGGATTGCTTCTAGGAGCTCATGACTATGGTAGCTTTCACTTGAGTCTGATAGCTGGCATGAAGCTGGATAAAGATGCTGTCTGAGAAAATGGTGTCAGAGTAGAGAACGGGGCTAGAAAGTTGGACTAGGCCAGAGAATAACTCCCATTCTTGAAAAAAAAAAATCTATGAATAGAATTTACTGTTTACGTCCATCCACCCAACCCACGGCCCACGTCTGTTCACATTCAGCACAGGAGCCTGTGTGACCTCTCAGTCCCTGTCAGTCCGAGCTCACAGTCCCTGGTCACAGCTGGAACATTCTAGGCTGCACTCATGTCAGGACCCATCTTCCTCGAGGGGCAGTGCAGGATTCCTCCTCCTCTGTTTTCTTCTTCTCCTCTCATTTTGTTATTATTTCTATTTATTTATTGGGTAGAGATAGCCAGAAACTGGGAGGAATAGGGATGAAAAGAGACAGAGACACCTGCAGCCCTGTAACCACTTGTAAAGCTTTCCCCCTACAGGTGGGGGCCAGGGGTGGGGGGAGTTGAACCGGGGTCCACGCTCACTGTAATGTGTGCGCTTAAGCCACTGCGCCAACACCCAGCCCCTTACTTCTTCTTCTGAAATCATGCAAATCTTATAAATAAGCAAATAAGCATTGCTGTCAGAGTACAAGCTTTGATCTGCTGTGAGAGAAAGGGGGTTTGTTGGTTTTCCCCAGTGGAGAGGCACAACCCCTGTCCTCTTAGCAGGGAGACTCATGCTTTGGACTTGCCTCACCTGTCACAGATGCCTCAGGGCTCTTCATTCAGAATCCGTCGATTGTATAATCCAATGGGAAGGATGTAAGAAAAAAATAGGAATAATTCATTGGAATTGCGTTTTGTTCCAGAGCTTAATGCAACCTAGTGTGTGCTCAGCGTTTTGGTTTATTCTGACCTTAGGAAGGCTGCGTCTGCGTTGTCTTTCCCCGCTAGTCGCTCCTAAAACCAGTCTCTCAGTAGTGCATCTTGCTGTTTCCAGCAGATCTTCCAACTTGCTCCCAATGAAGTTTTCACCGTCCTTGAGAATGTCCTTAAACTTTAGCTTCCTTGGGCTTGGTTTTGAATGAAGGCATTTCTTTGTGGTCGACATTAGGAGCTAGCTGTTTTTTTTAACACTTGCCTCTCTCGACAGACAAGCTAAACTCTAAAAACAGGTGGGGACCCACTAGTGCTCATGGCAGGCACCACGCCAAAGGCAGAGCCGGCGAAATGCTCAGCTCCCCACCCCTTGGCTTGACTTCTGAAACAGGTAGCTGAGAACAGGACCAGCTCTGTTTGTATTCTTCCAATTCTTTCTTTTATTGTTTCATTTGTTATTTTTATTATCTTTAATTTTTAATATGTATTTATTTGCCAGGAGAGAAAAGGAGAAAAAGAGGGAGAGAGACATCAGCAGCACTGCTTCCCTTTTCTTGAAAAAAACATTTTATTTATTTATTTATTTATTTATTGTAAAGATAGGAAGAGAGAGAAAGAACCAGACATCACTCTGCTACATGTGCTGCTGGGGTTTGAACTTGGGACCTCATGTTTGAGTGTCCAGTGCTCTATCCATTGCACCGCCTGCTTCTTCTTTTTTCTTTATATTATATATATTTAAATTTTATTTATTTATTCCCCTTTTGTTACCCTTGTTTTTTATTGTTGTTATAGTTATTATTGATGTCTTTGTTGTTAGATAGGACAGAGAGAAATGGAGAGAGGAGGGGAAGACAGAGAGGGGGAGAGAAAGAGAGACACCTACCTGCAGACCTGCTTCACCGCCTGTGAAGCGACTCCCCTGCAGGTGGGTTGCCGGGGGCTCGAACCAGGATCCTTATGCCTATCCTTGGCCTTTGTGCCACGTACGCTTAACCTGCTGTGCTACTGCCCGACTCCTTATATTTTATATATTTATAAAATGGAAATATTGACAAGACTATAGGATGAGAGGGGTACAACTCCACACAGTTCCCACCACTAGATCTCTGTATCCCATCCCCTCCCCTGACAGCTTTCCTATTCTTTATCCCTCTGGGAGTATGGACCCAAGGTCATTGTGGGATGCAGAAGGTGGGAGTTCTGGCTTCTGTAATTGCTTCCCCGCTGAATGTGGGCGTTTGACTCTTCCAGTTCTAAGAAGTTAACCTTCAGCCTGGGAGTCGTGACTAGAGAGCTGTTGACCATGGCAGCGTAGACTAGAGTCTCCACCTGAACGAGCTGGAATAAGGAAGAAGGAAGTAGTCTTGGTTCAAGTGCCACTAGGTCACCCTTTTAACAGCATAATATTCATATCTTTGTTGGATAGATGTTTATCTGCTACACATCCTTATGACCATTTCTAGAATCTAAAAAAAAAAAAATAAAGTCATAGCTTTTCCCCGGGAGTTATCCTCACAGCATTGAAGCACAAGCTGGTTCCAGAGTGCTTAGCTCAGTGTGCTTACAGTAAGGTTAGTTTTCAATCTATCATGTAGTGTCTTCTTTCTGTTTTTCACATCTTAGTGTTTTGTCTATTTCTGCTTTATCCTCTTTGTTAATTTATAAACCATAGTTATTTTATTTTCGTTATACCTTGAGAGTTATAACGAAAATTTTAATTGCCACAAGGACAATAGGGTTGGTACCACAAGGACAATATTGCCACAAGGACAATATTGCCACAAGGACAATAGGGTTGGTACCTGCATAATGAACTCATTGCTCCCACTGGCCAGACCCCCTATTGTTTGCTGACATCTTTCAAGCCATGATTTAAAGATGTTTTTCTTGTGTTCAGTATTGAGGTACATCTGGTCTCTATTACTTCATGACCAGAGCAGAAGTTCACCTATTCCAATAATCTTTTCATCTTATTTATTTTTATTTCTGTCTTTCACATCAGGAGACCACCCATAAAGCCAGTGTTTTATTGAGTGGTAGAATCAAGGCGGAAAGTGGACAGGTTTATCAGAATCCAGTTGCCTGGGTCAAAGATCTTTTGGGAGGCAGTAGTCATGTGACCTGGAACTATGCCTGGAGCAAGGTGGGTGATACTTCAGTCCGTTTTTCAAAGAGAGAGGCCCTTTTGGGCGTGTGGTAAAGCTGTTTACTCTCTGCTATCTCACAGTCTCACTAGTTGGTATTGAATCACTAATAACAGAAAATTAAAAGGAAAAGAAATCTGAAAGTCCTGAAGTCAGTGTGTGTCCTCACCACTCCCTTCTGAGGTAGGTTTCACGCTGCTTCCACACACTTCTTCCCACGAGCAAGACTGCACGGCTGACTGAGCCTCTTCTCTGCTTCTCACTGGTGTGGTGACGACTTTGTGTGTTGGTCTGCTTCTAATTCTGCTTCTGTTCCCCTGCATTGCTTGACGCTGGGGTCTATTTACATAATCACGGTTTTACCTGAGACCCGCCCTGCCAGCAGGGCACCCGTTTAACCCCACTGGTTTGCACTCTCTTTTCGCTCCGCCCCCTCTCCTAGGTACACCCTGTTTTTACACCCTACCACTTCCTTCCTGGAGAGTATAAATGCAGAAAATAAAGCCAGCGTGGCATTGCACTGCTTCCCAGCTCAGCCATGAGTCCCTGGTCGTCTGTCTCCTGCCCACGAAGCTAGCCCGGCATTTGTGGACATGCCCTCAGCGTTCTGGTGAAGCAAAGCCAAACCTTCCTCTAGAGCTGCGTCAAGCTACAGAGATCTTGACAAACTCTTGTGTTTGGACAGAGATGTAACTATGAGTGACGAGCTTTCCGAAACAAACGTCTCTCATCAGACTTCCCAGGCTTCGTGGCTTCGGCTTTCTGTCTTCTGAGTAGCAAGCCGAGACTGACCACCAGTGTGAGACTCTTGGTGGCCGTCACCCCTGTGGCTCAGTCATCAGTCATGTCCAGACTCCTGTGGTACCGTCACGAAACAGTCTTAGTGATTCACCCAGGAAGCATGAATCATGACACCCACCACGGCTTTCCACACGGTATCAGAGACCTTCAGCTCCCACTCCTCACTGGAACAACCATTCGTGCATCCGTAATAGATTTCTGGGCTTTCTTCTTCTTCTTCTTTTTCTTTTTTCCTTTCTTTCTTGCTTTTCTTTTCTCAGTTTTGCCTTTTCTGTTTTGGGGGCTTAGTGCCTGCACTAGGAATCCACTGCTCTTGGCGGCCATTTTATTGGATAAGACAGAGAGAAACTGAGAGAGATGGGGAGATAGGGAGGGAGAGAGAGAGAGAGAGAGACACCTGCAGACCTGCTACACCGCTTGTGAAGCGACTCCCCTGCAGGTGGCGACTGGGGGCTCGAACCTGGGTCCTTGTGCTTAACCAGGAGTGCCACCACTCAGCCCCCTTCCTTCCTTCCTTCCTTCCTTCCTTTCTTTCTTTCTTTCTTTCTTTCTTTCTTTCTTTCTTTCTTTTCTTCCTTTCTTTTTTTCTCTCTCTCTTTCTTTCTCCAACTCACTCTGCTGACCTTACTTCCTACTTCGCTTGCCCTGTGTCCCCCAACTCTGCATTCTGTCCTCCTAGACCTCTGTGGCAGGTGCTCCCACAACGGCGTTTTATTTCATTTACTTCAGCACATTTTGGATTTTCTCCACCTTATAGTCTTTCTGTCCATTTTTGCCCTCCCAAAGATGCAAAACAAACAAACAAGCAAACAAACAAACAAGCCCACTGCTGGACTCCATCTGTTTCCAGTCCAGTCCACCCTGGCCAGTTGTCTCTGTGGCCTCGTAAAGCACAGCTGCATAGCACAGTTGCCCTTTTCCCAGCAGAAGTCCCGAGCTGCTGCGGTGCCTCCTGAGTGTGTCAGACCTCTTGACGGGTCAGACCGCTGTGCCGTGATCATACCACCCTGGTCGTGCAGCTCAGTTTCATCTGAGCCGGGCTTGCTGGTGCCATGCAGTGCCCGGCGATGCCTCAGTCCTTCTGCTCTTTTCTGTGAGGGGACCGCTGCGTGGCATCCTCTGTCCCTCAGCCTGCTGTGCCTGGTCCTGCTGTGCCGCCCGGCCTGTTCTCAGCAGCCACCGGGCAGCCACTTGGCGTAGCCCCCTGTGGCAGCAGATGCAGGTGCAGCGCCAGCGCTGAGATCAGGTGGGTCACCTGGGGCCGGAGCTGTCACTGGGGCTCTGTGGGCAGCGGCACTATGAAGCCACTGCTCCTGGCGGCTGTTTCTCCCCCATGTTAGTGGGTAAGACAGAGAGACACTGAGAGGGGAAGGGGACAGAGAGGGATAGACACCTGCAGACCTGCTTCAGCGCTGGTGAAGTGTCTCCCCCCACGGCCCCTACCAGTTCACACCCAGGTCCTTGCGTGGGTCCTTCCGTCCAGTGCTGTGTGTGCTTGAGCTTGACTGTACGCCGCCGACCAGCCCTCCTCAAAGGAACCATCTGAACTGGCATATATATATATTCTAATCTTTTATTGATTGAATAGAGACAGCCAGAAATCAAGAGGGAAGGTTGTGATAGAGAAGGAGAGAGACAGAGAGACACCTGCAGCCCTGCTTCACCACTCACAAAGCTTTCCCTCTGCAGGTGGGGACCAGGGGCTCGAACTTGGGTCCTTGCGCACTGTAATATGTGCACTCAACCAGGTGTGCCACCACCCGGCCCCAGCTTTTATATTTTTTAATTCTTCGAAGTCCAAAGCAGTTGAAATATCAATACAGAGAACTCTTGCACTTGTGGCACATACCCTAGGCTAAGGAACACGACTCCAGTGAATCTCTCTACCCTTTCAGAAGGATGAAGACTAGATGTAATCACTCAGATGGAACTTAAAACGCAAAGCAAGTTAAAAATGCGGGGTAAAGCATTCATAAGCTGTGCTCGTTGTTAGCAGGTCCAAGGTTGTGGAAGAGAGGTGATGGAAACAGGTGAAAAATGATGGGGCCCCTCTGTCTGATGGTGACAGGAGAGGACAGTCCAGGGATGGGCGAGGCAGCCAGCACAGCCTTGGGGAGACGTGCGGCAGTTCCTCTGAGCCAAACGGTCTTGTCGGTCACCATTCTCATAATGATAACATGGTCTGGTTGGAACTAGTTTTAAAAATCAGCCTTTTCTTGTCTTGGGCTAGCTCCTGAAGTCACTTCTTGATTAAAGAAGCTTTTTTGGGGGGAGCAATAGTGCAGAGGGTTAAGCGCACGTGGCACAAAGCACAAGGGGCGGACTAAGGATCCCGGTTCGAGCCCCCGGCTCCCCACCTGCAGGGGAGTCACTTCACAGGCGGTGAAGCAGGTCTGCAGGTGTCTGTCTTTCTCTCCTCCTCTCTGTCTTCCCCTCCTCTCTCCATTTCTCTCTGTCCTATCCAACAACAACGACATCAATAACAACAATAATAACTACAACAATAAGACAACAAGGGCAACAAAAGGGAATAAATAAATATTTTTTTAAAAATCCTCCTCATAAAACTTGAATGCATAGTCCTGAAATGATATTAATGTTAACTAATATTATGAATCTAATCAATTAAGCCTATGATTTCTTGAAAACTATCATTATGTTTATGGCTTAGTTTCTTAATGCAATCTAAAAAAATAAAATAGCATCTATTGAATTAATGGTTGTTGAAAAAGCAAATGGAGTGGGGCCGGGTGGTGGCACACCTGGTTGAGCGCACATGTTACAGTGCACAAGGTTCCAGGTTCAAGCCTCTAGTCCTCACCTGCAGAAGGAAACCTTTGCAAGTGGTGAAGCAGAGATGCAGATGTCTCTCTGTCTCTCTCCCTCTCTTTCTCCCCTTCCCTCTTGATTTCTGGCTGTCTCTATCCAACAAATAAACAAAGAGAATAAAAAATTAATTTTTAAAAGAATTAAAGAAAAGGAAACAGAATAACTAGCTCACAATAGCAGCAACTAAATGTTTTCTGTAAAAGGACATATAAACATTTCAAGCTTCAGGAATAAGAGGTATCTATTGCAACTCCTCATTCTGTTATAGTGCAAAAACAATAATTGTTGCTACTGTGTTCTGTAAATAGATGTATATATATATTTTTTTATTTATTTATTTTTACCGGAGCACTGCTTAGCTCTGGCTTATAGTATGGGGGATTGAACCTGGGAATCTGTTTGTATAACCATTATGCTATCTATCCCCACCCCATGTCATTATATTCTAATGAAGCTCTGTTTACAAAAATAATGGTCTCAGGACAGCTAAGACCATGAGCACTAATTTGCTAACCCAGCAATGAGTGCTTTATAGAAGTTAGGATCTGCAAGAGGCAAATATCTTTGCTTCTTCTAAAATGTATGTTTAAAATTTTCGTTATTAATTTGGTACAGGTCACGTATCTTGGGAAAGAGCTTTTGAAGTATACGTCAGAGGAAGTTCCCACACCTCCAGAACCAAACTTGGCACCTCAGCATCAGTCTTGTCTCTCAGGTGTGTTCAGACTTGCAGGTATATTCTCGGTTGTGGGGAAAGACATACACTCCATTTTTTTTGGGGGGGGGGAGAGTAGTCTTTTGTTATTGACTTAAAATCACACAAGATACAATTAACTTTCTTTTTCATTTATTTTTTTCTCAAAGAAATCATTCTTGGCTGACTGGGGGCCTTTCTGCAGTCCATTGGACGTCCTTTTCCTAGTTAGTTCTGCTGTTTGAGCCTATAGTTCAGGTGTACAGCTCTGCCGACTGCCACCTGCCGGGTCATGCGTTTCTGATTAAAAAGAAATATCCTAAAGGAGGAGGGCTGGGCAGCAGTGTGCCCGACTAAACACAGGGGCAGCAGTGCACCCGACTGAACACATGGGCAGCAGTGCGCCTGACTGAACACATGGGCAGCAGTGCGCCTGACTAAACACATACATCACCGAACACCAGGGCCAGGGTCAAGCCCCCTCACTCCTGCTCCCCACTGCAGGGGGAGAAAAGCTTCACGAGCAGTGAAGCAGGGCTACGGGTGTCTGTCTTTCTCCCTCTCTATCTCCCTGTCCTCTCTTCATTTCTGTCTGTCCTGTCACAAAAAATATATATATATATTAAGGAGGATTTTCTCAGACACGTACTTACTCATTCTGTCGTGCTCTTCTGACGTGAGTATAAGCTCCCAGAGGCTACAGACTTTCTGCCACGTTCGTCCCTGTGCCGTAGACATAGGCTGGCAGGCTGAGTGGATACTTAGTCATAGCAGTATACTCAAGGGAAAAGAAAAAGAAAGCCACGCGGAAGGAGACTTCCTCAGATGAACTAGTTGTGGAAGCACCGACTTGTCCTTTAACATTTCATGGTGAGCTGGGCTTCAGCTACTTTTAGAACTACTACTGAGGGTCAGTGAGAACTAAGTTACTAAGAGTATCTAGATTTGCTTGTGCTCAGAGGCCTTTACTTCCTTGAATTCCCAGCAATCAGGTCTCTGCATGTTCAGTGTGTGTTCAGTCTCGAGAGAAACTGTCAAGCCCGTATCCAACACTGGCTGTGCCATTTGCATTCCCACAAGCAGGGGTGGAAACGCCACTTGTTCCCGTCTGCACACCAACACCTGATGTGTCTGATTTGGTGGTTTTAGTAACAGAAGCAAACAGACTGTTTTTTTTTTAAACGTTTTTTTTCCTTTTATTGGGGGATTAATGCTTTACAGTTGCCAGTAAATACAGTAGTTTGTACATGCATAACATTTCTTACGTTAGTTGATATAGTCCCAAGAAAAAGAGCAGCAAGTAAACCTGCAAGTCATTAGGAAGAGAGAAAGAATACAAACCAGAGCAGAGAGGATTGAAAGGCGGACCAAAACGATGATTCAAAAGAGCAATGAGACCAAGAGCTGCTTCACCGGAAGGATAAGCTAAGTCGGTAAACCACCGGCAAGGCTCACTCACCGAAAGGAGAGAGAAAGCTATAATGAGACTCAGCAGCGAGAGAAGGAAGAATACAACTAGTGATGTGGGCTGTGGGGATGCAGAGAACCATACAGCACATCAAGAACTTCTCTGTGCAGAGTCACACCACTGTGCTTCATTTCTATTAAGGATTTCATATTGATTTACACAGTCATGAGATAATAGGTATAATTCCACACCGTTCCCATCACCAGAGTTCTGTGTCCCTGTTCCCTCCGCTGGAAACTGCATCAGTTCTCCAGAGGTCACCAGTGTGGGCTGGCTATTATTTCTGTAACTAGGTATTTTTATATGTTGGCCCTTTTGTTTTCAATGGTCGTGCCTTCTCTTCCCTTCTAAGTCATACTCACGACTTATAAGTGTCCTTCCTTTGTTTGTTTGAAAAACACTCTTTTCCATTCTTCTGTTTGTAATTAGCAGTGCAGGACAGGTAAGTTTCATTGCAGTAATTGTCACCCATGATTTAACTTGGTCTAAATGGCTACTTGTTAATTTTTATTTGAGGTGATGATTAATCCAGCCCCAGCGGCATTTCACTCCTTGCTGGAAGGCCACTGTATGGCAGGCGGGGGCCAGAGAATCTACGGTGGGAGAGGCAGAGGCAGCTTCTGGGGTTATGGTGAAGGACCCAGAAGCAAGAGGGGCCTAGGGGCTTGAGCCCCAGCCCTGGCACACTAGTGTGTGTGCCCTGCCAGGTGCACCACCACCTGGCCCCAGCATTCCGTGACTTCTTCACCTGATCACTCATGTGTGGGCGTTCAGGCTGCTTGTGCTCCTCGGCTCTGGTGAATTCAGCAGCTGTGCAACTGGACTGCACGGCCGCTTTGGACTAGTCTATTCGCATCCTTTGGGTATATGACTAGAAGTGCCATTTCTGGGCTGGAGCTGCTTCCCATTTGGATGTGTTTAAGACTCTTCTTTTTTATTAATTTATTTATTTTCCCTTTTGTTGCCCTTATTGTTTTTTATTATTCTTGTTATTGATGTTGTTGTTGCATAGGACAGAGAGAAATGGAGAGAGGAGGGGAAGACAGAGAGAGGGAGAGAAAACAGACACCTGCAGACCTGTTTCACCGCCTGTGAAGTGACTCCCCTGTAGGTGGGGAGCCGGGGGCTTGAACCGGGATCCTTAGTCGGTCCTTGGGTTTTGCGCCACGTGCGCTTAACCTGATGCGCGACCGCCCGACTCCCAAGACTCTTCTTACTGTTCTCCATACGGGCTGCCCCGTCTGCCTCCCCCCCGACATGCTGGGTGCAGCAAGCCCCTCCACATCCTGGCCGACGCCTGCCGTGCCCTGTTTGGCTCGTGCATGTAGGCCGCCCTCCCTCTGCAGTGCTCTCTTTCTGCGTCGTCCTTTCTTGCTTTTTTAGATCAGAGTGACGCTGGTCTCCTACAGTGTGTTCACGAGTATAGGATGGGTGTTAAGTTCTTCTTTTGTTTTGGGGGGGGGGTTTCGATCACTTCCGTGACTCCCGCACCTGGGGTGGGCTTGGCCAGTAGCGTGTGTGTGCCCGACCGAGTGGCCCGCTGCCCAGCTCCCAGAAGGATGAGGTAGAGGCCGTGCGTGGATGGCCGCAGAGAGAGAGGTGGTGCAGGTGGAGCATGTCCACAGGGAAGCTTAGAGACTCGGCTACAGCAGCCCAGAAGCCGAAGAGACATTCTAGAATGTCTGCAGAGAGATCCCACACCAGGGCCTGCAGAAAAGGATGGACCTGTGTCCTCAGCTGAACTGGTGACAAATTATTATTAATCTCTTCCAACAGTGACTCTGGGACCCATTAGAATCTAGAACTTGTAATCAATGAATTGTAAGTCTCATGTGTACAAGGCAGCTTATAATTTTTTGAAATTGCTTTAAGCAGGAGCCTCCCAAGAGACAGTGCAGAGCGTGCCACATTACCTACAGATAAAGGAAATCCTACTAAGCGACGACCAAGAGTATCTCCCTCCCCACATAATGGACCGGCACTGGAAGTTCTACGTGGAATGTGAGCAGCTGACGTTCTGACGCCCTGCTTTCTCCACCGTCTCTTAGGCGCCTGTTCCTGCGATCGCCAGCATTCATATTTTATTACCTTCTGTTGTTTGGTGCGCCTGTCTGAACACAGACTTCATGGGTGCTACTTAAGATGTCTATTTGCAGTTGTAAGAAAACCTCTTCAGATAGCACAATGTTAATACTTCCTTGTGACTGAAATAAAGGCACTTTTGAAGTAAGCCATATTGATTCTCTCTCTCTTCCTCATCTTTAATTAGGACAGTGAGAAATTGATAGGGGAGGACAAGATAGAGAGGTAGAAATCTTGCTTCTCTGCTCGCTCTTAAGCTTCCCCTACAGATGGGGAGCAGGGGCTCAAACCAGGACCATCGTCACATGGCACTGCGTGTGTGCTCAACCGAATGCACCTATTAATAAACGTATAAAGCCACACTGGTTCTCTGCTTTCTCTTTATGGACATGCATGTCAAACGAGCCCTTCAATCCACACCTCTACCCCTGTGTAAAGAAGGCCTTCACTGGAGATGTACGGATACAAATAAGAGTAATTTGTCCTAAGAAGTGAATACATTGAATATACTTAAAACAAGAACTTGGAGGTTTTTTTTTTTAAGGAGATATTTAAAACATCTTCCCCTTGGGACTATAACAACTAACATAAGAAATTCTACATATCAGTGAAAAAATTCCAGTTAGCACTGTTTGATATTAATCTTGGTTATGTTGACAAAAACGAAAACCGTATGACCCTTTCCCCTCCACACACACATACCTACGGACATCTAATCTTTGACAAAGCGGCCCAGACTATTCAATGGGGAAAGCAGAGTCTATTCAACAAATGGTGTTGGAAACAATGGGTTGAAACATGCAGAAGAATGAAACTGAACCACTGTATTTCACCAAATACAAAAGTAAATTCCAAGTGGATCAAGGACTTGGATGTTAGAACACAAACTATCAGATACTTAGAGGAAAATATTGGCAGAACTCTTTTCTGCATAAATTTTAAAGACATCTTCCATGAAACGAATCTAATTACAAAGAAGACTAAGGCAATCATAAACCTATGGGACTACATCAAATTAAAAAGCTTCTGCACAGCAAAAGAAACCACTACCCAAACCAAGAGACCCCTCACAGAATGGGAGAAGATCTTTACATGCCATGCATCAGACAAAAGGCTAATAACCAGAATATATAAAGAACTTGCAAATCTCAACAACAAGAAAAAAAATATCCCCATCTCAAAATGGGGGGAGGACGTGGACAGAACATTCACCACAGAAGAGATCCAAAAGGCGGAGAAACACATGAAAAAAGGCTCCAAGTCTCTGATTGTCAGAGAAATGCAAATCAAGACAACAATGAGTTATCACTTCACTCCTGTGAGAATGTCATACATCAGAAAAGGTAACAGCAGCAAATGCTGGAGAGGGTGTGGGGTCAAAGGAACCCTCCTGTACTGCTGGTGGGAATGTCAATTGGTCCAACCTCTGTGGAGAACAGTCTGGAGAACTCTCAGAAGGCTAGAAATGGACCTACCCTATGATCCTGCAATTCCTCTCCTGGGGATAGATCCTAAGGAACCCAACACATCCATCCAAAAAGATCTGTGTGCAGCTATGTTCTTGGCAGCACAATTTGTAGTAGCCAAAACCTAGAAGCAACCCAGGTGCCCAATAACAGATGAGTGGCTAAGCAAGTTGTGATATATATATATATATATTACTCAGCTATAAAAAATGGTAACTTCACCATTTTCAGCTGATCTTGGATGGACCTTGAACAATTCATGTTAAGTGAAATAAGTCAGAAACAGAAGGATGAATATGGGATGATCTCACTCTCAGGCAGAAGTTGAAAAACAAGATCAGAAAAAAAAAAAAATACAAGTAGACCCTGAACTGGAGTTGGTGTATTGCACCAAAGTAAAAGACTCTGGGGTGGGTGGGTGGGGAGAGTACAGGTCCAAGAAGGATGACAGAGGACCTAGTGGGGGTTGTACTGTTATATGGAAAACTGAGAAATGTTATGCATGTACAAACTATTGTATTCACTGTCGAATGTAAAACGTTAATTCCCCAATAAAGAAATTTAAAAAAGAAAAGAAAACCATATGACTTCAAATGCAAGTGGAAAAGAGAATAAAAAAGAATAAAGTTGATGGCTATGTCCAGAGAATATGAGACGATGAAGACCCACGGAGATCAGGAGCACAGGGAGAGGAGGGGATGGCAAGACTAGAAGGACGGAGGGCATACGGAAGGGGGGAGTGTGTGCAGGAGTTGGAGGCCGTGCAGAAGGTCAAGAAAGTGTCCACAAAGAAGTGAGGAGGAAGGTCAGCCTGAAGCTGACTGGACAAATAGCCACAGGTGTGTCGTGCACAAGGCCAGGCAGGAGAAATGTCTCCTTCCTATGGGGAACAGAATGTGCCGAGCGGCCAGGCTAGCGGCTACATTGTGCTTTTGGCTTTGCTTGCAATGGCTGCCCGGCTCAGGCTCCTGCCCAAGCCTTCCTCAAAGCACAGAGCGCTGAGGCTCGGGGCTGAGACCCCACCCTAAAGCACTAAGGCTAATAAAATTCCTCCTTGTTGACTCCATTGGCCGGCTCTGCGTCTTGAACCTGCAGCAGGGCAGTGTGTATAGTCATGTAAATATACATAAACGAACGCTTGAATGACATGTCTACTTTATCAGCTATGAAATGTGTGTGTGTGACTGTGGAATGGCCACGGGGTGTGTTGGCTAACAGCCTTGGGAGTTACAAAAATAACCCCAGCCTCTGTCCCTGAGGGAGTTGGACTGGGAAGGGTTTGCAGTTTACTTTCAACTTTAAAACACAGTTATCTTTCTTTTGTATAAAAATAGATATTTTTTTGAGACACTGGGCAGTGGCACACCTGGTTAAGCACACATAGTTTTAAGCGCAAGCACAGATGCAAGGATAAATATATTATATACATATATATTTGTAACTTAGCAATTTGTTTAGTGATTACAAAAAAAGATAAGAAAATATATATATATATATTCAGAACTGAAGTCTATGCCTCAAGAAGCTTGAGACATTCAATCTGTTTCTCTCCTCTCATATTGGTTAAAGAGTGATTTATAAGACTATAGGTTAATAGGAGTGTCTCTTAACACATTCCTGCCACCAAAGGTCAGTTCTGAATATATACATTTTTTTTTTTTTTTTTTTTTTTACCAGAGTGCTGCTCAGCTCTGGCTTATGGTGGTCAGTGGGGATTGAACTTGGGACCTTGGAGCCTCAGGCATGAGAGTCTCTTTGCAGAACCATTATGCTACTTCAGTTCTAAGTATATATTCCTTCAGTCTAAGCACTTAAGGTTTCAAGTGAGTAAACTGATTGAATTTAAACATTGGGCTTAAATTGTTAATGCTTTTTTTTTTTTAGAATGCTTTTTTTTTTTTAGAAAATTGTCACATGCCTTTCTTTCTTTTTAATAATTTATTTTATTTTTGAGAGAGATTCAGAGATACACACACACACACACACACACACACACAGAAACATCGGAACACTGCTCAGCTTCTTCTTCTTCTAGCGTTTGCCCTTCATCCGTGGCCAGTCAACAGCATCAGGTTGAGCCTGATGTAGTTTCGAGACCTCTTTGGATCTGGAGAGGTGGCAGTTGTTGACTATGTGAAGAAGAAGACTGCTCAGCTCTGGCTTATGGTGATGCAGGGGATTAAACCTGAGATTTAGGAGCCTCAGGCATGAGAGTCTGTTTGCATAACCATTATGCTATCTCCCCTGCCTTGTTAATGCATTTCTAATAACTTTTTTATTTTATGTTTCTTTTCATATATATATATATATATACATATATATATATATATAATTTATTTTCCTTTTTGTTGCCCTTGTTTTTTTATTGTTGTTGTTGTTGTTGATGTCATTGTCGGATAGGACGGAGAGAAATGGAGAGGAGGGGAAGACAGAGATGGGGAGAGAAAGACAGACACCTGCAGACCTGCTTCACCACCTGTGAAGCGACTCCCCTGCAGGTGGGGAACCAGGGGCTTGAACCGGGATCCTTACGCCAGTCCTTGCACTTTGTGCCACGCTCACTTAACCTGCTGCGCTACTGCCCGACCCCCACCCTTTAATTCTTTAACCACCTGAGTTAGAGGAATGGATGGCAAGGCCATGTCACATCAGCTGACAGCAGGCCTACATTAAGCTGAGGTGCAGGCCGCATGGCCACCTCCAGATTCCTTAGGCGCCTGTGTGAGCTCTCCTCCTGTTCAGTCTCACCTTGTCAGGAGCTTTCAACGGAGATGAAACGAAGGAACCGGAGATGCCAATATTTGAAGTTGTAGCATAAGCACTAGTATTTTCAAAGATAAAAAGTGATTGGCATTGTTTTTCAGCTGCTCCCACGATGCCTTGGGGTTCCCTGGCGTATGACAGTTTGCTTGAGAGATGAGGTTGGGCTATGCTCTTCATAGCCAGAGGTGAGGATGTGGTGAGGTGAGCCTCTTCCCTGCTGTGTGAGAGCTGCCATCATCAAACGTCTTTGTCTTAGCGAGCTCTTTTGTTCTCTGTTCATAATTGCCTACACACTTTCATGAAACGAAGAAGCAGAACAAAAACAAACAAGAAAACTGTTTTGTTGTGTAAAAATGACCCCAAAGGAAAAACAAGTGATGGGAAAGAGGAGTTTTAAGGAAATGTTTGTGTTTCCTGGCCTACCAAGTGTCCACTGTAAAAAAAAAAAAAAAAGTCAAATTTACTGGCAACAGATCTGTGTCACGCATTGTTTTTTTTTTCTTTCTTCTTTTTTATTATCTTTATCTATTTAATAAAGATAGCCAAAAACTGAGAGAGAAGGGGATGATAGAGAGAGACAGAGGCCTGGTAGTGGTGCACCTGGTTAAGCACACACATTACAGTGCACAAGGACCTTTTAAATTATTTTTATTACTGGATAGAGACAGAAATTGAGAGGGGCAGAGGAGATAGAGAAGGAGAGAGACAGAGAGACACCTGCAGTCCTGTTTCACCCCTCATAAAGCTTTCTGCCTGCAGGTGGGGCTCGAACCTGGACCCTTGTGCACTGCAACACATGTGCCCAACCACAACTTGGTGGTGCACCACCACTCGCACCTTGTCACAAATTTTTGTGTACAGAGTCATACATGCCCAAAGAGCCCCTGACCAATTGAATTCCAGATAGTGGTAAGAGAATACGTGCCACAGAGCTGGATAAAAGGGCTGGAAGGACCATTGTTATTGAATGTTTGTTTGCCTGTTGATATTTTTTAAATGTCCAGGCAGGACCTAGTTTTGAGAAGTTGCTTGGGAACTGAAAGTGGGGTGAGGGGCCAGGCAGTGATGCACCTGGTTAAGCATTCACACTTCAGTGATCACCTGTTGAGCGCACACATTACAGGGCACAAGGACCCAGGTTTGAGCCCCCGGTCCCCACCTGCAGGGGGAAAGCTTCACGAGTGGTGAAGCAGGGCTGCAGTTGTCTCTCTCCCCCTCTATCTTCCCCCTCCTCTCTCAATTTTTCTCTCTCTCTTTTTGTTTAAAATAATTTATTTATTCATGAGAAAGATAAGAGGAGAGAAAGAACCAGACATCACTCTGGTACATGTGCTGTCAGGGATCGAACCCAGGACCTCATGGTTGAGAATTCAGTGCTTTATCCACTGAGCCATCTCCTGGACCACTCTGTCTTTATCCAATAATAAATAAATAAATATTTTAAAAAAAAAGAAAGTGGGGTGAGAAGAAGCTGTTTGTGAATTCCACTGCAGCCACACTCACATCCTTCTTTGTGTATTTCTTTATTATTGGATAGAGACAGAGAAAACTTGAGAAGAAGCGAGACATCTGAGGAGGGCTTGTCACAGTCGCAGTGAAGTCTCCTGTGGTCTTTTGGAAACACTTTCCACTGCTGGCAGGATTGCCCTGTGGCTCAGATGCTTGGAAGGCTGGCCCCAGAGGCAACATCACTTGAGGACAGTCTGGAACGGGGGATCCGCAGACCAATCGTTTTATATTCTATTCTACAAGCGACTCGTTCTTTGATCTGGGCAGGTACCTGACCCCTTTGCATCTGAGGATTATTTGTATTAACAAATAAACTTCCTGGGTTCCTGGGCCAGGGAGGTAACACAGCAGTTTATGCAACAGACTTTCATGCCTGAGGCTCTGAGATCCCACCTTCAATCCTGGGCACCCATAGCCAGAGCTGAACAGTGCTGAAGGAGGTGAAGGGAGGAGGGAGAGAAAGAAAAAGAGAAGGGGAGTGGGGAGGAAGGGGAGAAAGGGGAAGGGGAGGAGGATAAGGAGGGAGGAGGCAGAAGGGAGGAGATGGTGTTCCTTTCTCTGATGACAGTGAAGATAAGTTGTGAAGATCAAATGAACTTAATGAAAGGAGAGAACACTCTAAATTGTGCTGACTGCTCTGCAGTTACAGGGGACAATTATCAGAGATACAGTAACTCCTATGTCATTATTATTCCAGTTCTTTTCTTCTTTTTCTTTTTCTTTTTTTTCCTGCCAGGCTTCACTGGGATGCCTGGTTGATTCCACCTAATGGGATTTTTTTTTTTGCCAAGTTAGAGGGTCACACACACACTCTCACACACACACTCTCACACACACACACTTATAGTCTCACACACACACTCACACACACTCACACACACACACTCACACACACACACACACACACACACACACACACACACACACACACACACACACACACGGGGGTGAGGGGAGGAAGTGACACCACAGAGCCATCCTACCACTTGTGAAGTTTCCCTTTGCATGGCTCCCTGAGTGGTGCCTGCGGGTCGAGCATGGGCGCAGATGCATGAGGCCGTGTTTGCTCTACTGGGCAGCTTCTGCCAGCCCTTCCCTGTGTCCTCACACCTGATGTGCAGGTGTCTGTATTCCTTCAGTCTTGCATTTTTGCGATGAAACTTTGGAAGTGATACTCTGCCAGGCACACCTTCCCCCTTGGAACTGTGCTTTCAGCAGATTCTCTGTCCTTACTCTGCTCTTCCTACTCTTGCGTCTAGGAAGTGCGAGCATCGCTCTCCGCTTGGATTGAAGTCCGAAAGTGTCGCCTTCAGTCCCTGTGTCCCCTTGGCTGAATTCCTTGAGCGCGAGAGGTGCAGCCAGTTGGCCCATGGTCTGTCATTTGGCCCAGTTAGTTGGCTCTTAGGATTTCGTTTTGTGTGGGTCACTTGTGCCTCTGGTGCAGATGCCACTTGTGTAACGACAGCATCTTTCTCTGACAGCAGAAGCTGTAATTTCTCCCTCTTTGCATTCTCAATGAAGGCCACGTATGTTCGTGAACAGTGCCGTTTGGGACTTGTACTGGGTTGAATAATGCTCTGAGCCCTGTAAATTCATGCTTGGGTAGCATGAATCAAGTCCATGAAATTATGCAGAGTTAGCGCGGCTCGAAGTCCAACTTCTGACGTTCTTAAAGAAGAATGGAACATGCACACAGAGGAGACATGCAGCCAGAAAACGCTCGTGTAATGACAGTCAGAGGCTGAGGCGATGATCCTGCAAATCACAAGACTCCCAGCTCTTATCAGAAGATTAGAACCAGGGGAGAGTTCTTCCTGGGGACTTGGGGAGGAGCGTGCCCCCGAGAAGCTCTTGAGCAGCCTTCGGCCTCCAGAATGGCGAAAGAAGCCATTTTTGCTGTGTTGAGTCACCCAGTTTGTTGATAGCCCTCAGGGAACTGGCCAGGAATGTGGAACATAGCCTGGTGGAACAGGCGGAGGCCTTGGGCCATATGTTCTCCAAAGGCCTGGGGTGCTGAGAGCACGGGATTTTAAGGGAAGACTAGAAGAGCTGAAGGCGGTGTGAGTGGAGAGGACAGGCAGAGAGCTGGGTACAGTTTGTGTAAAGAGCAATCCAGGTCAAAGTTTGCAAACTTTATGCTGAAGGTTAATCTTTAAAAGCCCATCACAAAAAGTTTGCTTGGAGACAAAAAGGTGAAACAAAGAAGCAAGTGGGTGATCATTGTGTGATCTGATCCCTCCAGAGCAATAAAGTTGGCCGTCAGAGGCCGGGTGGTCATGCACCTGGTTGAGCACACATGTTACAATGCTCAAGGACCCAGGTTCAAGCCCCTAGTCCCCACCTGCAAGGGGGAAAGCTTTGCAGGTGGTGAAGCAGTGCTGTAGGTGTCTCTCTCCCTTCCTATCACCCCCTTCCCTCTCAATTCCTGGCTATCTCTATCCAATAAATAAATAAAGATAAAAAATGTAAAAAAGAAGCTGGCCGCCTTGGGAGGAATGGTGTTACTGTGGATTTCACAGCAACTCCTGCCTGCCTGAAACTACTGGGGGATCCTGCAGCGTAAGCCAAGGCCACTGGTGTCTGGTGGCTCACTGGCCGGTTTAGCAAAGTGCAGTTCAGCTCTAGTGCCTGGTGGTGCCTGGGATTCTACCTGGGGCCTGCAAAACCTTGGAGATGAAAGTGTCCTGCATAACTACTGTACCGTCGGCCTGCCCTTGGTGGCCCACTTGAGTTCCAGCCCGGAGGGACTTTGGTTTCCTTAGTTGATAAAGGCAGAGACAAACTCTATGGTTCTCTCTCTTCCTGGCTTATTCCACCTTCCTCGTTGTCCGCTCCTTGTCTGTAAAATCACAATAGAATGGCGCCTCCTTCCTAAGGCCGCAAAGACTGAAGAGCTAGTCTGGAAATGGTGCCTAGAATAGCACCCAGGATGGATAATTGAAGCTTTGGTTGTTTTGATCTTCCTCCTCACCGTGACTTGCAGACGAGGAGATCAGAAGGGTACATTATGAGACTTTTAAAGGTCTCCAGATAAAGGAGGTTCCATTAGGGAGGCAAGGCCTGGAAGAGGAAGCCACTGGTTTTTAAATGCCTGTGAAGTGGTTATTAAAATACTTGCCCCTAGAGCACAAAGTTTTTGTTTGTTTCCTTTTTGTCTGTACTACTGCAGATCACCTCCAAGTGCTGGGACTGAGGCTATGTATGGTGTGGGTGCCCCATGTCCGCTCCCGCTTTGGGATTTACTGGCTCTCAGAGCCCAGCCTCCTCCCTTCACTCCTCCATCACCTCCCCTTCCTCCCCTCAACCCTCATCCCCACCCCACAGCAACCTGTCAGACAACCGCCAGGCAGCTAGCAGTGACAAACTAGTGACACAGGAATAAAAGCCAACCGGCTGGGGTGGACAGACTTGCCGGTGCAGCCCTGACCCTGGAAGGCGGCTGGGAGCCTCTAGCCAGGACAAGCCGTGGGAGGCTGTGCACAGAGCAGAGCCAGGCCTGCACCAGGTCAGCGCATCCCAAGCCCTGCCACAGAGGCCCAGGGGGACGGCTGCTCAGGGGTTCAGTGGGTGTGTGCTGTGAGGAATGGGGTTATTTACGTCCACTGTGGGTCTGGGGGTAGGGACACAGACCTTCCGTGGTGGGGATGATGTTAAACTGTATCCTATTATAATCTTAACTTTTATTCATTATCTTTATTGGATATGGACAGCCAGAAATAGAGAGGGTAGGGGAGAGAGAGAGAGAGACACCTGCAACCCTGCTTCATCACTCGTGAAGCTTTCTCCCTGCAGGTGGGGACGAGGGGCTCGAACCCGGGTCCCTGTGTGTTGTATTTAACTTGAAAGATTTTGTGGTGCAGGGGGCATCACAGACCTGTGATTGCTCACTCTCCACTTGTCCGTCTAAGAAGTTGAGGGAGGCCGACCTACCTGTAGCTTGCATGTTCAACTCGGTGCACCCCACCCGGCCCCATAAATGTATACTCTTATAAATCACGATTTATTCAGTATGTTAGGGGAAATAGACTGCAGTTCTTTTAGTGCCTAGATCCACCCCCCCACCAAATGTTGATGTGTGCTTTCTGTCCAGCGATTGCGGAGGGGGGAGCTGATCGGGCTGGCGTTGACCGGGTGCCCAGTGCAGGTCGGCTGGGCTCTCCACCCTCACCCCGGCTGGAGGGGAAGTGGGTGCCCTGGTGCGTGTGGGGAGACTTGCTGCCTCTGTATCGGACACGCGTCTCCACTGTGCGGGGTCCGCATCCTCTCCCCAAGTCTGCTGGGTGCCGGTGGCGAGGAGGCCGCAGGACCCTGGTGAGTCCCGGGGGCGGCCGGGCGGGGCGCGGGCTCCTCCTTCCTCCCGCGCGTCACCAGCCCGGGGAGGAGCCGCCGCACGGGGGCCGGCAGCCGCGGGCGAGTCGGGCTCCGGCGGGCGCCGCTCTCCAGCCGCGGGGACCCGGGCTTCGGGCTCCGCGGTTCCCTTCCGTAAGTGCGCGGGGCCGCGCGGGGTGGCGAGGGGCGTGTGGGGGCGGGTGCCGGTGACCCCGGCCCGCGGGTGCGGGACGTCCCGGCCCTTCTCCTCCCCAGCGACTTTCACTTTGCAGCCCGGCTCCTTGGCGGGGAGGGTGCGGTGCCGGCGCGCTGAGCCGCGTGGGGTCCCGGGGCAGCCGCCTCCGCGCCGCGGGCCTGCGGCTCACGGAGGGACCCGGGGGGCGGCCTCTGCGCCCCGCGACTGTGCGGACCCCGTAACTTAGCTTCTGCGCCCGACTGTGCGGACCCCCGGCCTCTGCGCCCCGCGACTGTACAGACCCCCAGCTTCTGCGCCCCGCGACTGTGCGGACCCCCGGCCTCTGCGCCCCGCGACTGTGCGGACCCCCAGCTTCTGCGCCCCGCGACTGTGCGGACCCCCGGCCTCTGCGCCCCGACTGTGCGGACCCCCGGGTACTGCGCTCCGCCAATGTGCGGACCCCCAGTTTCTAGGCCCCGCGGACCCCCAGCTTCTGAGCCCCGACTGTGCGGACCCCCGGCTACTGCGCCCCCACTGTGCGGACCCCCGGCTTCTGCGCCCCGACTGTGCGGACCCCCGGCTACTGCGCCCCGACTGTGCGGACCCCCGGCTTCTGCGCCCCGACTGTGCGGACCCCCGGCTTCTGCGCCCCGACTGTGCGGACCCCCGGCTTCTGCGCCCCGACTGTGCGGACCCCCGGCTTCTGCGCCCCGCGACTGTGCGGACCCCCGGCCTCTGCGCCCCGACTGTGCGGACCCCCGGGTACTGCGCTCCGCCAATGTGCGGACCCCCAGTTTCTAGGCCCCGCGGACCCCCAGCTTCTGAGCCCCGACTGTGCGGACCCCCGGCTACTGCGCCCCCACTGTGCGGACCCCCGGCTTCTGCGCCCCGACTGTGCGGACCCCGGGCTTCTGCGCCCCGACTGTGCGGACCCCGGGCTTCTGCGCCCCGACTGTGCGGACCCCCGGCTTCTGCGCCCCGACTGTGCGGACCCCCGGCTTCTGCGCCCCGACTGTGCGGACCCCCGGCTTCTGCGCCCCGACTGTGCGGACCCCCGGCTACTGCGCCCCGACTGTGCGGACCCCCGGCTTCTGCGCCCCGACTGTGCGGACCCCCGGCTTCTGCGCCCCGCGACTGTGCGGACCCCCGGCTTCTGCGCCCCGACTGTGCGGACCCCCGGCTTCTGCGCCCCGACTGTGCGGACCCCCGGCTTCTGCGCCCCGACTGTGCGGACCCCCGGCTTCTGCGCCCCGACTGTGCGGACCCCCGGCTACTGCGCCCCGACTGTGCGGACCCCCGGCTTCTGCGCCCCGACTGTGCGGACCCCCGGCTTCTGCGCCCCGCGACTGTGCGGACCCCCAGCTTCTGCGCCCCGACTGTGCGGACCCCCGGCTTCTGCGCCCCGACTGTGCGGACCCCCAGCTTCTGCGCCCCGCGACTGTGCGGACCCGCAGCTTCTGCGCCCCGACTGTGCAGACCCCCAGCTTCTGCGTCCCGCGACTGTGCGGACCCCCGGCTTCTGCGCCCCGACTGTGCGGACCCCCGGCTTCTGCACCCCGACTGTGCGGACCCCCGGCTTCTGCGCCCCGACTGTGCGGACCCCCGGCTTCTGCGCCCCGCGACTGTGCGGACCCCCGGCTTCTGCGCCCCGCGACTGTGCGGACCCCCGGCTACTGCGCTCCGCCAATGTGCGGACCCCCAGCTTCTGCGCCCCGCGACTGTGCGGACCCGCAGCTTCTGCGCCCCGCGACTGTGCGGACCCGCAGCTTCTGCGCCCCGACTGTGCAGACCCTCAGCTTCTGCGCCCCGACTGTGCAGACGCCCTGCTTCTGCGCCCCGCGACTGTGCGGACCCCGCAACTTAGCTTCTGCCCCCCCGCGGCTGTGCGGACCCTGGAAAGTTCCCAGATGTGGCGCCGAGGATGCGGGAGCTGGATGGGGGCTACGCGGCGGCGGCGCGTGTTGGCGCGGGGCGTCCCGCACCCTGAGGTCGCGGAGGAGCTGAGCAGAGGCCCACAGTCCCCGGGCGCATCGGCACGGGCTCCCCAGAGGACAGAAGGTGCCCTCTGGGCGCACCCGGGCCGGCCCCTGCGGCGCTGGGGACCACTCACAGCCTTCCCGGCCACAGGGACTGGAGCAGCCCGAAGTCAACTTCCAGTTTCACCCCACCCAGGGCGAGTGAGAGAGTTGCTCCCAGGGCGTCTCCCTTGGGACTTAGTTGGCACCCTGCTTCACGGAGAGCCCAGCTGGCGGGCAAGCTGGCCAGGAAGGTCCCTCCTGGTCCTGAGGATTGAGTCTTTTCATCTTTGCTTGGGCGAGAGGTGGCGAGTGGGTGGATGCTTGTTTGGTGAGTTTAAGAACTGAGCTCTCCCGCAAGGGGGGAGATTTTGCCATGTTCTCATATCCTGGGATGTGGGATGTGTTATTCCTCTGCTGGGCAGCAGAGAGGTGAGGCTCACGCCTTCTCCTTCTCTCTCCTTGGAATTGAAAAAGCAACAAGCCAGAAAATTGAGAATTGGGGACGACATCTATTTTACTGTTCTGCATGGTTTGATAGATATTCACTTTATAGAAAGAGGTTGCCCACTGAAAGCTTGTACCCCCTGTTAAGCCACCTAACCATGATATTCTAAAAACTAACTAGCCCTTTTGAGGGTTTTTAATTTTTTCTTCTTTTTACTGTCTTGAGGAGTTGAAATATTTATTACTTTGAGAGATATTTATTTATTGGATAAATTCAGAGAGAAACTGAGAGAGAAAGGAGAGATAAGTGGTAGAAACACCTGCAGCCCTGCTTCACCGCTCAAAAAGCTTCTCCCTTGCAGATGGGGACTGGAGGCATGAGCCCAGGTCTTGAACATTGTAACTTGTACACTCAACCAGGTGCACCACCACCCCATTCAAGGAAATAAGATCCTTAAAAAAAAATAAAATCCATGAATTGAGCCCCGGAAGTGGCGCACCTGGCTGAGTGCACATGCTACAACATGCAAGGTCCCCAGTTCAAGCCCCGGGTCCCCACCTGCAGGGGGAAAGCACCACAAATGGTGAAGCAGGGCTGCAGGTGTCTCTCTGTCTCTCTCCCTCTCTGTCTTCCCATTCCCTCTGGATTCTGACTGTCTCTATCCAATATATAAAGATAATGAAAAAAAATAAAGGAAAATTAAAGTAAAATGAAAAACAAGTAAAGGAAATTAATGAAAAAAATAAAGGATAATGAAAAAATCAAAATTAATTAAAAAAATTAAAATTAAATTTCTTTCTCTTTATCTCCTCCCACCTCCCCTCTCAATTTCTCTCTGTCCTATCATATAAAATAGAAATATTAAAAAAAAAAGGGGGGGGGAAATTTAAGGGAAACTTTTTTTAAAAATCCATGAATCATTGCACAGAGCAGTTCTTAAGTTGCTTTCTCTAAGGATCCAATTCTCTGAAAAATTACCAGTTAAGATGCCATGACTTGTCTTAGTTGTATTATCAGGGAAGGGTTGGGTGGTGTGGCACCAATGTCCCCCAGGGAGACTGAGAGGACTCCCTAGGAGTGAGGGTAATGTTCTCCCTCCTGCTGATGACTCAGTCACGGGTACTGCTTTCAGGAGCAGAGTTCACAGAGATTTGCTAAATGCTGCGAAAGGAGTGAGTAGAACAAGGGGCAAAAGTAGACAAGTCAAAGTCTGCCCTGAATGGCCCCTTAAGCCAAGTGCTTCTGGACAGGCAGGTTGCAAACAGATGGCCACGACTGACTGGGTGGCAGGGAAGGGAGAAAGCCCAGAGCCAGCTCTCTCCTGGAGAACCACTGACCACTGGGGCAGGGGGGCAGGGGAGCAGCGGTGCAGGGAAGTAGGGGAGCAGGAGGAGCAGGGGGAGCAGGGGGAGCAGGGGTGCAGGGGGAGCAGGGGAGCAGGGGTGCAGGGGAGCAGGGGGAGCAGGGGAGCAGGGCAGGGGGAACAGGGGGGCAGGGGGTGCAGGGGAGCAGGGCGGGGGGGGGGGAACAGGGGAGCAGGGCAGAGGGAGCAGGGGAAGCAGGGCAGAGGAAGCAGGGGAGGAGCTGGGGGGGTAGGGGGAGCAGGGGAAGCAGGGCAGGGGGAGCAGGGAAGCAGGGCAGGAGGAGCAGGGGAGCAGGGCAGGGGAGCAGGGGAAGCAGGGCAAGGGAAGCAGGGGAGGGGGGGCAGGGGGAGCAGGGGTGTTGGGAGAATTGCTTGGTGATCTATCTGGAGCTCATGGCAGCATCACATTCTAGAAAGCAAACTGTGGACTCTGAGGATTCCCTTCTTTGCCTGGAAGGCAGGAAGCAGCAAGCCGGCAAGGCTGGAGAGTTTGTTCACCCACCTGAACTTACTGGGTTTTTAAAAATATTTATTTATTCATTTATTCCCTTTTGTTGTCCTTGTTTTTTTTTTTTTTGTCGTGGTTATTATTGTTGTTGTTGGATAGGACAGAGAGAAATGGAGAGAGGAGGGGAAGACAGAGAGGGGAGAGAAAGACAGACACCTGCAGACCTGCTTCACTACCTGTGAGGTGACTCCCCTGCAGGTGGGGAGCCGGGGGCTCAAACCGGGATCCTTATGTGGGTCCTTGTGCTTTGCGCCACGTGTACTTAACCCGCTGCACTACCGCCTGCCTTCCAGCTTAGTGGGATCTTAGGCACAAGGCACACCAGGCTGGGATAGAGTGGGTGGGGGGTTGCCTCAGAGGTCCGCCACTCACTTTGGGGGGAGAGGGGTTTCAGGTAAACCTGGAGGCTGAACAGGTGTTGCATAAGGAGGAAGAGGAGAAAAGGGGTTATGGCTTCCCTTGCGGAAGACCGAGAGTGTCCAAGGAGGAGAGAGTCGGGTCTAGGTGATGCCAGGACGTGGGGTCATTTTCGTGAAGTTGATTCTCAAGACACCTGGAAATACTGTGGTGAGATCTGAATTCCAGCTGCTTTGTGGAAAGTGGGTTTTGAGGAGCCCCTGGAGCAAGGGCGGCTCACTGGACAGAGTGGCAGTGGGGAGGACACATCTGGGTGGGTGGATTCAAGGTAGACTCTGGGTGATTTAGAGATCAGCTGATGTGGAGCATGAGGGGATGCTGGGCTAGCTTCGCGGGCGGGAGAGAGAGCCGACCAGGGACTCATGGCTGAGTGGTACACAGTTCAGTCTTTATTCATGTGAAATGCAGCGCAATCTAAGCTATCTCTAACCACAATCCTGTCCTTATATATACTCGCCAAGTAGGGTGGAAACAGGATGTGAGGTAGAGAGGGTGGAGCGAAAAGTGACTGGTGGAAATCAGGGTGTACTAGGAGAGGGGGCGGAGCAAAAAGACATCATGAACCAGTGGGGATTAAACCAGTGCCCTGCAGGCAGGGCGGTGCTTAGTGAACAGTGGTTATGTAAATAGAATACAGGGTTAAGCAGGGGGGATTAAACCAATGAAACAGAAGGGGTTTTAAAAGCACAATTAGAAGCATACCAACAAGGGGACCAGCTGACTCCCTCCGAGTTAGGTTAGATGCCTCTGCTGTTTCCAGAACAGGTGTCCTGGGCAAGGAGCAGAACTCAGAGGAAAGGTGAGTGTTATTGCATGAAGACTGAGCTGCTTGTAAGGGTTCCAGGGGACAAGACTAAAGTGACTGCATGAAGCAGGTCCCTGGGGTGCGGGCAGTCTGTGCTGGGGTGTCTTTAAAACCTGGTGTGGCTGTAGGAAGGCATGTGGAGCCAGAGCAGAGGCCTAATCTTCCCGGGGAGAGATGGGAGGTGAACCAAGGTGATGTTGGGTCTGCGGCAAAGTTGAGGCGAGAGTCCCGTGTGAGGCGAGTGTGTGTGTCTGTGTGCTGGTGGACCGGCAGCTGCCAGGGGCCCACACTTAACCCGTTGCATTGAGCTAGTCCTCTAAGGCAGGTAGGACAGAAGGGTGGCTATGTTACTGATTCATTCATTCATTTGAGAGAGAGACGGAAGCTTCTTTCAGTGCAGGAGAACTGGGCGTGCACGTACACATAGGAAAACAGCATTTATCCAGGGGAGCTACTTGGACGACCCCAGAGTGGCTGCTGTTTTAAGTGGGGACAGAGAGAGCCTTGTACATATTTCTACAAATATGTGGACAGGATGGAGTAAGGTAAAAGGAGAGGCTGACCAAACAAGCTATCAAAGTGTCTGTACCCTGTCCCCACCACCACCCCACCCCACACACCCCCCAACTGAGGTCAAGAACAGTTGGACTGTGCTGACATTTTGATATCAGACTCATACACGATAGATAGAGCATCATCATCATCATCCTCTTGAAACAATATTTCAGAGCACAAGTGGTTGTGAAATTTGAGTTTTTACCTCAGAGACAGGCACACGTACTCATCAAGGGAAACACAGATGGGAACCGCAGAGCAGAGCTAAGTGTGGTCCCCCTAGTGACTCCGAGGCCCTGGTGCTGGCCGGCCCTCCTCCAGCTTCTGCTGCTGCACAAGCTTCCTGCCCTTTCTGCCTTGCTCTCCTGGCTGCTGGAGGAAGGGGCGTGTGCTCCGGCATCTCTCTGGGGGTTACTGTGAGGACTGTGCAGGTGTGCCTTGTGCCCAGCCCACGCCGAAACCTGGGAAGCTCCGTGTTCATGGTTATGTTGTGTCGTTTCCAGAATGTAGATTCTGTGAGACCCAGACGACTTTTAAAGACTCATTCAAGGTCATAGAACTAAACAGTGGCAACATCAACGCCAGGATCTTCTTTGCTGGACATATACACACATACACATACAACTCACACATACAACTCACACACACATATACACACGTACACACACACTCACACACACATACACACACGTACACTCACACACACACTCACACACACATACACACTCACTCACACACACTCACTCACTGGGGAGCCAGAGATGACCAGAACTGCCCCTGCGGCTACAGACAGACTATGACCCACATAGTCAACGACTGCCACCTCTCCAGATTCAAAGGAGGTCTCGAAACTTTACATCAGGCTCAACCTGACGCTGTTGACTGGCTACAGAAGAAGGGCAAACGCTAGAAGAAGACTCACACACACATACACACACACGTACACACACACACGTACACACACACACTCACACACACAACAAGGAAGATCAGGCCATGCTCAGAGTGTAGAGAAGGACATTGGATCAATCACCTCAACACTGAGGCTTGCAGATTCTTCCCGAGCAATTTGGAGACGCGTCTTGTGCTAATTTGCATTACTCTGCACGCCATTGTATATGCATTTCCATATGTTGGTACTTTTCCGAGTGAGCTCTAAAGTCAGACAACTCAATTCTATAAGATAAAGCACAGTTAATCTGAACTGAGCCAGCTGCCTCAGAACATAACGGACCAGAGTCCGGTGGGCTCAGTGAAGGTCTTGGGGAAAGGGTTGGGTCAGCACTTACTATTTTGAACAATGGAGGACGCCAGATACCTTTTGATAAGAAGCAGGTTGCACTTTAATATATTATGAAACATGATCTGCTGACTATAACAGGAAAAAAACATAGGGAAAGTGGAAGAAGACCAAAGGGAAAGTCAGCTTTATATAACGTGCCAGAAAATGAAGCTGAAGCAGGAACAGAAATACGCCTTATGGAGCCCAGTGAATCACAAGACACAGAGAGGTCAGAGAATAAAGGTGGGTCTTCTGCTGAACTCTGAAGATTTCTCTAATAGCTGTTTTTAAACTATTTATTTATTGTTGGCTAGAAACAGAAATTGAGAGGGCAGTGGGAGACAGGGAGAGAGACAGAGACACCTGCAGCCCTGCTCCACCACTCATGAAGCTTTACCCCTGCAGGTGGGGACCAGGGGCTCGAACCTGGATCCTTGCGCACTGTAATGTGTGCATCTATCCAGGTGTGCCACCGCCTAGCTGCTATTTTTTTAATCTTTATTTATTTGTTGGATAGATACAGCCAGAAAGAGAGAGGAAGGGGGGAGAGGGAGAGAGACAGACAGACACCTGCAGCCCTGCTTCCCCACTCGCAAAGCTTCCCCCTGCAGGTGGGGACCGGGGGCTTGAACCTGGGTCCTTGCTCACTGTAACGTGAGCTCAACCAGGTGCGCCACAACCCAGCCCCAGCTCTATGAAATTTTCAAAAGCACATAATACGAAGTACTGTCATGTGGGGGTCTAAAACTGATAAATTCTCCCTAATTTGGGGGGAAGTTAATTTTGGGGGAAGTACACCACACCATCTTCATAGACATTTCAGAAATCTGTAACTTCGCTCCGTTAGTGCAGTGGTTCTCCAAGTGTGCTCCCTGGGCCATCTGCGTCGCCGTTACCCTGGAGATGCAGCTCCTGGGACCACCCAGAGCCACCAAGTAGGAGCCTCTGCCCAGGGGCTCAGCAGCCTGTGGTGCCTGCAAGGCTGACAGCTGCCGTCTCCCCTCCTGCCTCTCCCCTCCTGCCTCTCCCCTCTTGAGGCCGCTGGCTTCACATGGCGCCCTTACCTCCAGCCAGCCAGTCCCTCAGCAAAGGGTGTCCTAGGATACCAGCCCCTTCCTTCCTTGGCCTTGAGGTCTAATGCTGGAAGGTGCTTTCTTTGCTTCTTTCGGTTCTTGTTTCGTTTTTATTGACAAGACCAGAGGATAAGAGAGGTACAATTCCACAAAACTCTCACCACCAGAACTCCCTATCCCATCCCTTCGCTCGAAAGTTTCCTGTTCTTTATCCCTCTGGGAGTATGGTCCTAGGGTCATTATGGGGAGCAGATGGTGGGAGTCTGGCTCCTGTAATTGTTCTCCACTGGACATGGGTGTTGGCAGGTGGATCCACACCCCCCAGCCTGTTTCTTTTCTTTTCTTTAATTTTTTTGAGATATTCGATCAATTTTCCCCTCTCATATTAATTAATGATTTATATGACTGCAAATTGGTAGTGTACATAAACACCATTCTCACCACCAAAAGACTGTCCCATCCCCCCCCCCTGCATGAAGCTGAACATCCACCCTCACCCTCCACCCAGGGTCTTTACTTTGGTTCCCTGCTCCAAATTCAGTCAGATTCTGCTTTGAGTTTCCCTTTCTGTTCTTCTTTCTCAACTTCTGTTGATGAGTGGGATCATCCCATACTCGTCTTTATCTTTCTGACTTAGCTCACTTCACATAATTCCTTCTAGCTCCGTCCAAGATGGGTCAGAGAAGGTGGGTTCATTGTTCTTAATAGCAGCCTGTTTCTTTTTTATTTTTTTATTTTTTAAAATAGTTACTTATTTATTTTCCCTTTTGTTACCCTTGTTGTTTTTCATTGTTGTAGTTATTATTGTTGTTGTTATTGATGTCGTTGTTGTTGGATAGGACAGAGAGAAATGAAGAGAGGAGGGGAAGACAGAGAGGGGGAGAGAAAGACAGACACCTGCAGACCTGCTTCACCACTCACGCAGCTTCCTCTCTGCAGGTGGGGACTGAGGGCTTGAACCTGGGACCTTGCGCCCTACAGAGTGCATCACTGCCTGCCCTGCCACCTTCTTCCTTTTAGAAACTCTTCTGTCAGTCCCTTACCAAATCAGCTGTGACTCCTGCCGAGTACACACTGAGCCTCAAGCACTCAAGTGTTGTTTATAGAGTGTCTAGAGTATAGCCGCGTCTCGCCATCTGCTGCTACCGGGGCACTTCATTTCTTGGATCCAAGTGTCAGTCTGTACCTCTTTCCGTCAAGTCGTGACCATCTGAAGTGAAATTCTGCCCAGATCTGTTTGGCTCCTGTTTCTTGCCGCTTTTCTATAGACCTCTGTGTCCCCTGCTGGTGTCCAGGCCAGAGGAATTAACAGTCAAGTATCCGTGTCAGCGGTCTTCCCTGGGGTTACTGAGGCTTCACTGCTCGGCGCTTTTCGACACTCTTGTGGGGCGACACAGGAGGGTGACTGGTCAGTCCTGCCCTTGTGTGCACTGACAAACCCTTTCTCTGGGGGCTTCCTGCAGGGCCTTGTTTGCTGACCAACCCTTGTATGCATTAGCTTGGAGTTTTGTTTTTTTGGTGGTGGTGGGGAACGTGAATGGATGAGGTTGGAGGTGACGCAGAGTTCGCTTTGGGTTTCTGAGTCGACAAAGAGGAGTCCAGAATTTTCCAGATAATAGAAGGTAAACACGGGCCTTAGCTGCCCCAGTACCCACCCACCCAAGCTTCAGAATTCTAGAGTTTTGTGCTCAAATCCACAAAGATTCAAGTTATTTAGGTTTACTGTCACGTATTTAATTTTTTTTTATTGCCAGCATAGTTATCACTGGTGCCTGCACAACAAATCCACTGCTCTTGGGGACCATTTTTTGCCTGTCTTTTCTTTCTTTTTACTGGACTCCAGGGTTGTCGGTTAAGCGCGGTGTCAGCACTATGAACCCACTGCTCTAGTGGTCATTTTTTCCCATTTTGTTGGGTAGGACATAGAGAAATTGCGAGAGGAGAGGAAGATAGAGAAACAACTGCAGACCTGCTTTACCGCTTGTGAAGCGACCCCCCTGCAGGTGGAGGGCCAGGAGCTTGAACCCAGATCCTTGTTTGGGGTCCTTGGGCTTCTTACTATGTGCAGTTAACCCAGTGCACCTACCACCCAGTGCAGTTTTTTTTCCTTTCCTATTTTCCTTCCTTTCTTTCTTTCTTTTTTATTCTATTTTTTTTACAACTCAGAGGGGAGGGGAGATAGAAACGGAGACAGACTTGCAGCATCTGCTTCACTGTTTGAAAAGCTTCTCTCCTACAAGCGGGGAGTGGGGGCTTGAACCTGGGTCGTTACACACAGTAACAAGTGCTTAACCAGGTGTGCCATCACCTGGCCCCTGCTATTCAGTTTTTGTATATGTAAAAGTTTATTCATACAAGATTCTTAAAATAATACAGTTAGATAGCATGCTCGCACAAAAGGGTTTTTTTTACATTATAAATGATTTAATAATGATTAACAAGATTGTAAGACCACAGGGGCATAATTCCACACAGTTCCCACCACCAGAGTTCCCTGTCCCATCCCCTCCATTGGGAGCTTCCCTGTTCTTTATCCCTCTGGGAGCATGGACCCAAATTCTTTATGGGGAGCAGAAGGTGGGAGTTCTGGCTTCTGTCATTGCTTCTCCGCTGGACATGGGTGTTGGCAGGTGGATCCACACCCCCAGCCTGTGTCTGTCTGTCCCTAGTGGGGCAGGGCTCTGGGGAGGGGAGGCTCCAGGACACATGGGTGAGGTTGTCTGCCCTGGGAAGTCAGGATGGAATCTTAGTAGTGGCTGCAACTTGCTGGCTGAAAGGTGGTAAGATATATAGCAGGACAAATTGTTTTAATAGACAGGAACCCAAAGGTGAGACGAGAGCAGATGAAACTAGGGGTCTTCGTGTGGGAAGAAGCTAGGAAGTCTATTTTAGGAATGTTCTGAGGAGTCCATGACTGTAGTCATTTTTGCCTGAGCCCAACAGCTAACATGCAGGTGGACTGAAAGTATTGTCTGGGAAGATGGTGTCAGAGTTGAGACTAGGACTACAAAGATGGATTAGGGCAGAGAGCAGCTCCCAAATCTGAGGAAAGTATGTAAATACCATGAACTGTTTACCCCAGCGATCTCATCTAGGGTATATATATATATATATATATATATATATATATATATATACACACATAGAAGAAGATTTTTAAAGACTCAGAACAAAGCAACGTAATAACAAGAACGCTTTTTAGCTGGAGCATGAAACGGGGCCTGTTACGTCACTCCCAACCCCTCTCCAGTCCTCCTCACACACACACACACCCTACTCCTCCCTTTCCCTGGATCAGCCTTAAAGCAGATGATTCGCAGTAAAACCCGAGCTTCCCAGCTCCAGGATGCCACCAAGCCTCTTAGATGTGATGCTCTCTTTCACCAGGACAATGGAACTTTTTATAATCTCAAGCAAATCTCTTACCTTTAAAACATATTCTAGCAAGAGGGAGAGAGAGACAGACAGACAAACCTCTTACTTATTTATTTATTTGCCTCCAGGGTTATGACTGGGGCTTGGTGCCTGCACCACAAATCCACTGCTCCTGGAGGCTATTTTTTCCCTTTTGTTGCTCTTGTTGTTTTATCATTGTTATGGTTATTATTGTCATTGTTGTATAGGACAGAGAGAAATAGAGAGGGGAGGGGAAGACAGAGAGGGGGAGAGAAAGACAGACACCTGCAGACCTGCTTCACCGCCTGGGAAGCGACTCCCCCTCAGGTGGGGAGCTGGGCGCTTGAACTGGGATCCGCCCTCCGGTCCTTGGGCTTTGTGGCGCCACCTGCGCATAACCCGCTGCGCTACCGCCCAGCCCCTAAACCTTTTATTTTTAAACATATTTTAGAGAAAGAAAAAGAGGGAAACCAGAGCCCTGCTCAGCTCTGGTTCATGGTGGTACGGAGACTGAATCCCGGATCTCAGAACCGCAGGCATAAAAGTCGTTTTGCCTAACCATTATGCTGTCTCCCCAGCCCTCAAGTAAATCTCTTAAATATTTCTAGCTCTGATTGTCCCTGCCCCTCTATTGCCTTGGGTTGGTTTTCTGATTTTGTGAAGGGGAAAACAGATGGGGTATCCCTTGGAAGGGAGGGTTTCTCAGCCATGCTCAGCTTTGTACGGTCGGCCTGTCTGCGCTTGGACAGGCTGGACCTGTTTCCAAAGCCCTTGCAAATCCTGGTGTTTCTGCTGGCTACTGACCACATCTGGACAATCCAGACTAGAGCAGCCTCTTCAGGCTGCAGCAGAGGGTGGGACTTTTTGCCCAGGACCAGGAAGAACACGGTAGCATCATTCCTATGCTTGCCAAAGTCCCTTTCTCCTTCCTTCTGCTCCTGTGTGGCACTGTGGCACTTGGAATACTTGCACTACTGGCTCTCCGCTCTGCTGCACACCCGTCCTTTCCACCTGAACACAACAAGGAGAAGTCCTCTCTGCCCGGTCTCTCTCCTGCTGGCGTTCGAGCAACTTCTCTGCCCTGCTCTCAGGCTGTAGGGTAGGCAGAGCCACAGAGACGTGGTATCAGCTGGGTCGGGGAGAAACATAAAGTGATTCAGAAGTTGGACACAAACTGAACTGTGGGTTTGTGTATGTTGGGGAGCAGGGGACTGACAGGATGAAATGGACATAGTAGAGCTGAAAGATGACTTGGCCAATGAGAGAGAGAAAGACACAGAGAGAGAGAGAGAGAGAGACAAGCCAGACAAAGGGTGAAGGAGAGGGAAGGAGAGAGAGATACACTCAGAAAGAAGAAACAGAAACTCAACACTTGGGCAAGAAAATCCATGAACTAGCCCATAGTAGGATCACAATGTCTGCTGGGGGATGGGAAGTCAATTAAAGAGGGAGAGGAAAAGTATAGATAATACAGATTTATTGATGAGGCCATCTCCTTTGCAGTAGTATAGTCAGAACTCAAAGGCATTGTGTGGAGTGAGACAGGCCAGAAAGAGAAAACCTACACCGAAAGATCTCACTTAGAGGTGGACCTTAAGAACAAAGAGCAGTCGGGGAAAATATCAGGTGAAACTTGGACTGGGGGTGGCGTGCGGCACCCAAGCAAAGGACTCTGGGGAAGGAGGAAAGGGGACAGGATGAAGGGATGCCAGGTCCTAGTGCGTCTCCTGGACAGACACCAGTACAGGGGAGATGAGAGGTTGGGTCTCTGTGTTAAAGTCTATAGTGTAAACCATTCTCAGTTAAATTTTAAAAGAAGAAGAAGAAGAATATGGGTTTATAGAAGACACAGTCCTCAAAGAAGTGAAAGCAGAAACGTGAACAGATATCTGTGTACCCGTGTCCACAGCAGCACTGTTCACAGTGACAGAAGGTCGAAGCCAGTGACCATCCACAGGTGAATGAGTGAGCACAGTGTCTGATGAATGTCCACCGGACGGTTTACCGTTTAGTCTTAAATGAAATTCTGACACACACTGCAAGAGGGAAGAGATCTGAAAGGGTTGTGTATGTTAAGTAAAATAAGCAAATCACAAAAGAAGAGATACTATATGATTCCTCTGATAGGAGGTTTTGAAAGTAGACAAGTTGATAGAAAGAGACATAATTATGGTTACCAAGATACGAGAGGCAGGGAGAAATGGAGTCTAGTGTTTATTTAGAAGTTGTTATTATTATTATTATTAGCAAGAGAACTGCTCAACTCTGGCTTATGATGGCACCGGGAATTGAACCTGGCACCGCAGAGCCTTGGCACAAAAGTCTTTTGCATAATTGTTGTGCTATTTCCCTGGCCCTAGAGGCTAATGTTTAGCAGGTCCAGAGTTCTAGTCGGGAAAGATGAAAAAAAGGAAACCTGCTGTGCTGGCAGGAAGACAGCATAATGGTTCTGCAAAGACACTGTCATGCCTGAGGCTCCGAGGTCCCAGGTTCAATCCCTCCTACCACCATAAACCAGAGCTGAGCAGTGCTCTGGGGAAAATAAAGCCACCCATGGATGGAGAAGGGCTCAGGTGTAGAGCCTCCTATTGGGATCCAGAGTGCAGTGGGGGGTAGCAGTGTGTGTGTGTGAGTGTGTGTGAGAGTGTGTGAGTGTGTGTGTGTGTGAGTGTGTGTGTGTGTGTGTGTGAGTGTGTGTGTGTGTGTGTATGTGTGTGTGAGAGTGTGTGAGTGTGTGTGAGTGTGTGTGTGAGTGTGTGTGAGTGTGTGAGTGTGTGTGAGTGAGTGTGAGTGTGTGTGAGTGAGTGTGAGTGTGTGTGTGTGTGTGTGTGTGTGTGTGAGTGTGTGTGTGTGTGAGTGTGTGTGAGTGTGTGTGTGTGTGTGTGAGTGTGTGTGTGAGTGTGTGTGTGTGTGTGTGTGAGTGTGTGTGAGTGTGTGTGAGTGAGTGTGTGTGTGAGTGTGTGAGTGTGTGTGAGTGTGTGTGAGTGTGTGTGAGTGAGTGTGAGTGAGTGTGTGTGTGAGTGTGAGTGTGTGTGTGTGTGTGTGAGTGAGTGTGTGTGTGAGTGTGTGTGTGAGTGTGTGTGAGTGTGTGTGTGTGAGTGTGAGTGAGTGTGTGTGAGTGTGTGTGAGTGTGTGTGAGTGAGTGTGTGTGTGAGTGAGTGTGTGTGTGTGAGTGTGTATGAGTGTGTGTGTGTGTGAGTGTGTGTGTGTGAGTGTGTGTGTGAGTGAGTGTGTGTGTGTGAGTGTGTGTGAGTGAGTGTGTGTGTGAGTGTGTGTGTGTGTAAGTGAGTGTGTGTGTGTGTGAGTGTGTGTGTGTGAGTGTGTGTGTGAGTGTGTGAGTGTGTGTGTGTGTGTGTGTGTGTGTGTGTGTGTGTGGTCTGTATATTAAGCACCACTTTTTTTTATATGGTCATCTTTCCAAAACACATCTTTGGAAAGCCACTCAGACAAATTGTTTTTCTCACTGACTGAGAATGAAGAGTGAGCCTTCTCTGTGATTGGTTTAGTTGCCTGGTGATTAGAACATTTGGGGGCTGCAGTCTCAAATGTTTTTTATGCCTTATTCTTCATAATCCTGAAATGGCTGCTACCACATTAACCATCATGTCTGACTTCTAGATAGAAAAGTTGGCCAAGGGAAATAAAAGAACAAAATCGCATGTGCCCCCCCCCCAAAAAAAGCCAGATTCCTGTGAAGAAGTTTCCCTTCCTGGGTACTCGTGATTCCTCTCACTGGCCTCACCTCTACAGTGGACTAAGGAAAAGGCTTCTGGAAGGCCAGCTTTCACTCCCACCAGTAGAGGGATTCTCTTTGTGAAGGCAAGAGGCTGAGCATCTGCAGGCAGCCAGCCAGCAGACTCCACCACAGTTGCATTTAGATGCTTGTCTACCGAGAATGCTTCTGAATTTCGTTCCTCTCATCTCTGGGCACTGATACTCAACCATTTCTGTGCTCATTCTAACTTTTTTCAAAATTCTTTATTATCTTTATTTATTGGATAGAGGCAGCCAGAAATTGAGAGGGAGGGAAGGAGAGACAGACAGACAGACAGACACTTGCAGCCCTGCTTCACCACTTGCAAAGCTTTCCCCCTGCTGGTGGGGACTGGGGGCTTGAACCTGGGTCCTTGCGCACTGTAACGTGTGCGCTCATCCAGATGCACCACCACCCGGCCCCTCAGTGATCATTGTATTAAAATTCATTTGAAAATTTGAAGACTCTGGTTTTCACTTTTGCATTCTGTACAGTTGGTGTAGAAGTTTGCTTGGGTGTTTTTGACCAAACAGTCTTTAACTTTCTTATGGTGGTAACATCACCTAAAAGTTCCATGTTGAGACCTGTTATCTTGGTTAAAATCATGGCAAGAATGTAGCAGATGCCAGATGGAAGGCTTCCTGGAGTCATTTCTAGGTGTGACTTTTGGTAAGATATTTTACATCTATTTCTGCTTTCGAAATTCCTATTTTGGTAGAACTTTCCCAAGCACTGCAGACCTTATTTGTTCCATACCTTTAACTTAAGTGTATGTTCCTAGGACTTAATTTTATGGTGTTCACAAACTCTCGGGATGATATATACATTTTAAACCAAATAGCACAGATTTCTAGCTAAAATGGTGAGTTCATGTTGGTGCATTGTAACGTGAGCTCAGCCAGGTGCTGCGCCATCCAGTCCTCCCCCTTGTCAACTCTGCAATTAAAAAAGAAGAAATGCACTAGTGTTTACTTGCCTTTTTGAAACATTTTTGAAATTTCTATTATCTTTATTTATTGGATAGAGACAGCCAGATACGGAGAGGGAAGGGGGAGATAGAGAGGGAGAGAGACAAAGAGACACTTGCAGCCCTGCTTCACCACTCATTGTCGGGGAAATTGAGAGGATGTGGTTGAGCTTGGCAGGGCTTGAACCTGAGGGGTGCGTCTATCCTGTTAGTGTCTCTCTCTACCGAGAGGTTGAGCAAGGAGGGACAGTAGTACCACAAAGGTGTACCTCCTCCTATCAGACTCCCTGCCTCATAAAGTGCCCCACATTCCTGATATTATGGCCATTAGATAAAAAGAAAGGGGGAGATGTTGGGCATTATGCCCTGCTCCATCATTGATACTGTGGTCTATTTCCATTATCATTGCTTTGCCTGAGACCCGCCCTGCCTGCAGGGTACTGGTTAATCCCACTGGTTAGAACCTTCGCAACAGTTGCTGTGGAAGCTTTCTACCTTCGAGCTCTTTTCTCCACCCCTCTCCTAGCCATTTCCTTTTCCCACTTGCCACTTCCAGTTAAAGATATATATATATATATATGCGTTGTCTCTGATCAGTAAAGGCATTGCGTTCCTGCTCCACCAGAGAAGAGTTCCTGGTCTCTTCTCTCTCGCCTGTGACACAACCCGACAACTCATGAAGCTTTCCCCCTGCAGGTAGGACCTGGGGGGGGGGGGGACTTGAACCCGGGTCCTTGCTCATAGTAGCATGTGCGCTTAACCAAGTGTGTCACCACCCAGCCTGCGAGTGTTTACTTTGATGAGGAAGGGAGACTCTTTTCCTTTTGAGACTCTAACCTTTGACTATTTAGGAGTGGTTTGTCTTTGGCCTGTAAGACTGACCCGGGTGAGTCGCTCCTGTTTCTCAGTTACTGTTCACCTGCTCCAAGCCTCCTCATATTTCGCTTCTGTTGTCTCCCCTGGAGAACCATGAGTGTGTAAGGTCGGCTACGGGAGAGACTTGCCCTTCTGCCTCGGCTCCTTTGCACGACTCTTGAGGTGTCGTCTGCGAGAATGTTGGGGAATACACCTCTGCTGACTCATCCTCCCACTAAGATTCTCTCTCTCTCTCTCCCTCTCTCTCCTCTTTCTCTCTCTCTCCTCTCCTCTCCTCTCCTCTCCTCTCCTCTCCTCTCCTCTCCTCACTTCTCTCTCTCTCTCTCCTCTCCTCTCCTCTCCTTTCTTCTTCTTCTCTCTCTTTCCTCTCCTTCCCCTTCTTCTTCTTCTTCTTCTTCTTCTTCTTCTTCTTCTTCTTCTTCTTCTTCTTCTTCTTCTTCTTCTTCTTCTTCTTCTTCTTATCTCTCCTCTCCTTTCTTCTTCTTCTTCTTGTTCTTCTTCTCTCTCCTCTCCTTTCTCCTCCTCCTCCTCCTCCTCCTCCTCCTCCTTCTTCTTCTTCTTCTTCTTCTTCTTCTTCTCTCTCTCTCTCTCTCTCTCTCTCTCTCTGCTTTTGGTGGTGAGTGAGTCATCAAGGAAAGAACCAGTGGCTATGGCAAAGGGAGCTTGGTTTATTTATCCGGATCAGGAAAAGTCTGTAACAAACTCATCTCTGTATTGCTGTTCACAAATGATGACCCTCTAGAAAGAAAATGGTAACCTGACATTTTTAACCAAACTCTTCAAATTGTATTTTTCTTAAAATCTTTTTTTTACATTTTTAAAATTATCTTTATTTGTTGGATAGAGACAGCCAGAAATGGAGAGGAAGGGGGAGGTAGAGAGGGAGAGAGACAAAAACATCTGCAGCCCTGCTTCACCACTCACAAAGCTTTCCTCTTGCAGGTGGGGACCGAGGGGCTTGAACCTGGGTCCTTGCTGTGTCCTTGAGCTTACTTCTGTGTGCAGGTAACTAGGGGCCACACTGCCCAGCCCCTTCCTTATGGCTACCTCCCACTGCAGTCAGAAACGTGAAAGTCAAATCATTTCCTTAATATTACATCACATTATCCAGTGGATTCTTTTCTCAACTCTCTCTTTGCCTCTGTCTCTGTCTCTCGCTCCTAGAAAATGAATGTGCGGGAGGAAACACACACACACACACATATGAGATTTTAAGTCAGCCTTAACAGAGAGGGGAAAGAGGTGTCCTCCTGTGGGGTGACCTCTTCCACCAGTAGGGTCACTGGACCCCTCTAAGCCCCGGGGGGGGGATTCCCCTAATTCCCTTTTGAGACAAGAAAGTTGATCTTTGGAGATGAAATAGCTCTGCGGCCCTACAGGCACTCCGTGTTTCTGCAGGGATCCAAGGCCAGGTCGTAGGCACCTGGAGCCCACATCCTGTTCTGCATTGCCAAGTGCCCTTGTGTTATTGGAGAGAACTGCAGGTGTGGAGCAGGGAGTGAGACGGGGAGTGGGGTGGAGGGGGCCCTAAGGTGGCCTCCAGTTTTGCACCTCCCCCAAGGTGCGACACTGGATGTGGGCCTCTTATTTTTTGGCACCTGAGTGAAACCACACTCTACTTTTCACCGGAATCTCAGTCCTGTTCCCCCTTCCTCCCCTGGGAAAGGGAACGTGTGTTGCTCTTGTGTTTTGGAACTGCTGACTCACTGTAGACCTCACTGTAGAGCTGCTAATGGCTGTGCCATTTAGCCCCAAACGCAATTAGAGCCACTTAGCAGTTTCCTTTAAGGCTGTAAATAGCGCCTGATAGAGCTCCAAACAGCAACCTGCTGGGTTGTGACTGACTGATGCCAGGGGACCTCCTTCAGGCCACTTCCTCTGATCATCACTGGGAGTGCTGGCCTTTGTGGCAGTGAACAGTGAACCCCACGGGGGGGGGGGGGGGGGGGGGGGGTCCTAGTACTCAAGGCAGAAGGAAGTGGGGGAAATAACCCTTCTCTCAAGGAGGGGAAATTATTTGTAGTGGAATTATTTTATTTAATTATATATTTATTTGTTATGGCATAGAGACAGAAATTAAGAGGGTAGGAGGAAGTAGAGAGGGAGAGAGACTCCTGCAGCCCTACTTCTCCACTTGTGAAGCTTTCCCCCTGCAGGTGGGGACCAGGGGGCTCAAATCTGGGTCCTTGTGTACTGTAATATGTGCACTCAAGCAGATGCACCAGCACCTGGCTCCCTTGTAATATGATTCTTTTTTAAAATTTTTATTTATAAAAAGGAAACTGACAAAACCAGAGGATAAGAGGGGTGCAACTCCACACAATTCCCACCACCAAAACTCTGTACCCCACCGCCTCCCCTGATAGCTTTCCTATTCTTTATCCCTCTGGGAGCATGGACCCAGGGTCATTGTGGGATGCAGAAGGTGGAAGGTCTGGCTTCTGTAATTGCTTCCCCACTGAACATGGGTGTTGACAGGTGGATCCATACTCCCAGCCTGCCTCTCTCTTTCCCTAGTGGGGCAGGGCTCTGGGGAAGCAGAGCTCCAGGACATATTGGTGGGGTCGTCTGTCCAGGGAATTCTAGTTGGCATCATGCTAGCATCTGGAACCTGGTGGCTAAAAGACAGTTAACATATCAAGTCACACAAATTGTTGACTAATCATGAACCTAAAGGAATGAATATTGCAGATGAAGAGTTGGGGGAGGGGTCTCTGTTTTGTAGAGAGCTAGTAGGCCTATTTTAGTTATATTCCAAAGGGCCCATGACTATACTAGTTTGTTCCTGAGCCTGAAATCTGATATGCAGGTGGACCCAAGTTATTATCTGGGGAGATGATGTCATGGATGGAAAAGGGACAGAAAGCTGGATCAGGGAAGAGAGTAGCTCCCTAATATGGGAAAGGGGTATAAATATTACTGTAAACCCCATGGATTTGATGTGATCTGGGCCCATATTCAGCTTAGGAGCCTGTGTGACCTCTGCATCCCTGTAGGTCTGAGCTCACATTCTGTGGTCATGAGTAGGAACATTCCAAGCTGCCCCAGTATCAGGACCCATCTTCCTCAGGTGTAGCACAGAGTATGTTGTCCAGCCTCCCTTTGGAGGATGGAACATTCTCTACTATTGTTGATCGAGGTTGAGGGCAAGGTCCTATGGGGGCCCACAAAGGGGTCTATTGTGTTGTTCCTGTAATAGGATTCTAAGAGTGCTTCTTCCGCACAAGTCTAAAAGAGAGAAAGAGCCAGGGTGGGATGTTTACTGTTGGTCTCCTGGACACCGTGGCCCTGTTAGCCTGCCCCTGTTAGCCTGCCCCTCCTGGCACATTGGGGCCACAGGGTTCCCCAGTGTCACAGTGAGCGGGCAGCTGGCCCACCTCGACCTGCTCTGATGGCTGGCCCCAGGAAACACTCTGGGGTGTTGTTGCACCAGGGAAGTCTGCCTGTGGCTGGGAACTCTCAGCCTTAGGCTACTCAGTAAGCTGGGTGAGGCCAACACTCTGGTTCCTTTTCACTCCTAACTTGGGCAGGGGGAGGGGGTGGCAGGTAAAGAGGCTGTGCTTTGGGACACAGGGTCCTGTGAGAGGGCCGCCGGTCCCCCCCCCTCCCCCCCCCGCAGATGAGGGAGCTCCCCACATCTGCTGATGCCTGGGGTGGGAGCAGGAGAAGAAAGCAGGCTGCCTCCGCTGATGGACTCCCTTGTCTCCTTTACAAATCTGCTGGCATGCGGCGCTGGGAAAGCGGGATTCAGAACTGGTGCCCTGGGCTTTCTCCTGGTGTGTCTCCCTCTCCCTTCCCGGGGAGCCTTGGCCTTGCCTCTCTGGGCACGCAGCCAGGGCCTCCTGGCTGAGCTCAGACATCCCAGGCACCGGCGGCCAGGGAGTGTGTGTTGAGGCATTGTCAGGGGCAGGGGGAGCAGGGTGCAGAGGAGGGCCTGGGTATGGCTGACAGGCTGAAGCTGCCAATGGCCGGTGGTAAGGGGGCATCAGAAACGTCGTGCTGACTCAGGAAGACGGTGTAAACCAGAGGCGTTTACAAATGGGGGCCGGGCGGCAGCACACCCAGTTCAGCACACATATTACTAAGCTCAAGGACCCAGGTTCAAGCCCCCACTCCCCACCTGCAGGGGGAACACTTCAGAAGTAGTGAAGCCAGTCTGTAAGTATCTAAGTCTCTCCCTCCCTCCCTCCCTCCTCCCCTCTCAGTTTCTCTGTCCTAATAAAAAAAATAAATTAAAATAAATAAATAGAATTTTTAAAAGTCTTGGGTGACGACGGGCATTGGCACACCGGGTTAAGTGCATATAGTTCAAAGCACAAGGATCTGGGTTCGAGCCCCCCATCTGCAGAGAGACTACACAAGAGGTGAAGCAGGTCTGAAGGTGTCTCTTTTCCTCTCTGCCTCTCTATCTCCCCCTCCTCTCTCAAATTCTATCTTATCCAAAAAAAAGTCTTCTAGGAGCAGTGGAGGAAAGAATGAAACAAATAAAACGAAATGCTTGGTTTGTTTGATGGTTTTGCATCAAAACTCTTGCACCAGGGGAAGCATTAGAGATTATGAGATCATTAGAGATTATGTGGAATGGCAAAGTGAAAAGACAGAGAGAGAGGAAAGCAAAATTTTACTTTGGAAACAGCTCACTCAGCAATTCGTATAAGCCAGCTGTCTCCTGGAGTCCGTGGCTTCGGAGGGTAGTTTTCCTTTCCTTCTTCCGAGCTCAACAGGTTGCTTGGCCTGGGACTGACTGACCACTTCTAGGCTTTATTTTATCCCAAGGTCTGACTTTGAATCTATGGTGAGGAGGCTCTAGTGTTGTTGTGTGTGTTGCCTGGTGTGTCAGACGGAGGCCAGTTTCCCAGGCTTGGAACTGGCGGCAGGAGCCTCGGCCTAGAGCCTGAGTGAGTGGGACGCTGTTGCATTTGCTTGGTAGCAACAAAGAGCTCTGGGGCAAGACAGGAGACCAGAGCGATGCTGGGGACGGAGGCAGCAAAGATGTCGTCTGCCGGGCCGCTGGTCTCAACACACCGGCAGGCGTGAGGGGGAGGGAGGGTGACTGTTGGGGTCCCTGAGACCGGTGAGAGAGAAGACGAAGTAGAGGTGAAGATGTCAGATTCACTTTGGGGACTAGTTAAAGTTGACAACCTGAGGAGTGTCCACACAGTGTGGGCAGGATGTTTCCCTTAAAATCTGGGGTAGGAGGCAGTGGTGTTCAGAAGGGTTTTACTGGAGACAGAATCCAAAGAGCTCCAGAGAGTGTCTGTGAGCCGGTCAGAGAGCTGACAGCAGGGCCCTGGGGAAAGTTCCAAGAGACTCTGAGGTGTGGCCAGGGAAGATAGCAGTGGTGTCACAGTTACTTCTTTTCCCCCCTAGGAGAGAGAGAGGAGAGAGAGAGGGAGAGGGAGAAGAAAGGAGGAGGAGGAAGAAGAGGAGGGAGAGAAATTGAGGGGGAATGGGGGAGCTAAGAGGGGAAGAAAGACAGACAGACAGAGAGAGAAGCTGACAGAGTGAGGGAGAGAGAGAGACCTGAAGCACTCCCTCGGTGCTTATAGAGCTTGAACCTGGGTCCTTGTGTGTTCTACCACCCAGCCCAGTCAAAATGGTTTCTTTTCTTCTTGGTATTTATTTTATTAGTAACTTATTATGACTTACAAAATTATGAGATAACAAGGGTATGATTTTGTACCATCCCCACCACCAGAGTTCTGTGTCCCCATTCTCTCCATTGGAAACCACAGCAGTGGGGGCCGGGTGGGAGTGCAGCAGGTTAAGCTCTCATGGCGCAAAGCTCAAGGACCAGCATAAGAATCCCGGTTCGAACCCCCGGCTCCCCACCTGCAGGGGAGTCGCTTCACAGGCGGTGAAGCAGGTCTGCAGGTGTCTGTCTTTCTCTCCCCCCCTCTTTGTCTTCCCCTCCTCTCTCCGTTTCTCTCTGTCCTATCCAACAACAACAATAGCAATAACAACAACAATGAAAAACAATAAGGGCAACAAAAGGGGAAAGATAGCCTCCCAGCAATAACCCTGGAGACAAAAGAAAGAAAGAGAGAAAGAAAGAAAGAAAGAAAGAAAGAAAGAAAGAAAGAAAGAGAAAATAAAAGAAAGAAGCCTCAGTAGTTCTCCTCAGATCACAGATGTGGGTTGACGACTGTCTGTCTATTTATATATATTTGGTTTTTTTTCCCCCTATGGTCCCATCTTCTCTTCATTTCCAAATCATACCTACACCTATTACTACACCTATTACTACACCTATTACTACACCTATTACTACACCCATTACTACACCCATTACTACACCCATTACTACACCCATTACTACACCCATTACTACACCCATTACTACACCCATTACTACACCCATTACTACACCCATTACTACACCTATTACTACTCCTATTACTACTCCTATTACTACACCTATTACTTCCCTCCTTTTTCCTCTTCTCTCTCTGGGTCCTGATGGAGCTGGAATTCAGAGCCCTCTGGGCATCTTCCCCATCATTTTGTTTCTTAAAGGAGAATGATTCAGGGGAAGATGAAAGAAGGTCTACGTTCCAAGGTCTTTGCAGTTGATTTACACAGAAGAAATCTCACAAAATAAAGCAGCCTCGAGCTTCTTGCTAATTCTGAGAAGGCCGTGTACAGTGAATATGTCCTTATTTAAGGGTCACTGACATGTGCTAGGATGTTGCCTATTGATATATTCAGGCCTCACAGCTTCTTAGTGCTTCAGCCTCTTTGCAGCCTCCTCAGAAGCTCAGGCTTTTGCCTGTGGCCCCGTCTGGGGGTAGTGAGTCCTCCCTGTACCCCTTTTCCTGCCGCTGCCACAGTAAGCACTTCTGTGCCCACACTCCCCCTCCACTCCCGGCCCCTGGCTAGCTTGCTTTGATCTGAAAGGGACAAGATGTCATTTTCCACTTCCAGTCCTTGGAAAGGCAAGGGCACCCAGTGCTGAGTCCTCCTTTCACCTCAGTCCTCCCCCACTTCACCGGGCAAAGCAGCTGCATCCCCCCCCCCCCCCCCCCCCCGTGCTGTGTCTACACAGTATGCTGAAAATAAGAGCAGGGTAGGTGGCCCAGATCCAGCATGCTGCCTGTTTTGGCAAATAAAGTTTTACTGGAACCCATCCACATCCACTCATTTACACAGTGTCTGGGCTCCTTTCCCACTGTAGAGCTGAGTCGTTGGGCCAGAGGGAGCTAACATCTGCCAGCATGTGCTTTTTGCATGTAGACGCCCGTCTGACCACCTGTGAGCACACTGCATGTTTGTTGTGAAGCCTGTTTCTGTCTACTTCACAGTATATGTCGGAGATGACTCCTCACGGGTACATGCAGGCGCACTGCAGGCTGTTTCCCAGGATGAGAAGATCACTGATCAATGCTCCGCGAAAGCATATTTGTAGACTTTCAGCCTGAGCAGAGTAGCGATGCGGAGAACCTTCCTGTGCACAGATCCCAGCGTCCTTGTGGACACTGTATTCTTCTCTCTATATTTTCACCACCCGGCTTCTCTAACTGGCGTTGAGTGTCTGCTCTTGATAGCCGCTTTTATCTTGTTCTGATGCAGAGGGAGAGACAGATTGTAGGAGAGACACCTAGACACTGCTCCCTGCTTGTAAAGCTTTGCCCTGCAGATACCATCCTCACATACAGCGATTGTTTGCACTCTGCTGTGAGTGACCTGGCCCCTTGGTGGAGATCACGACACCAAAACCTGATGCAGTGTGGTGGGGACTGGGGCTCAAACCTGGGTTGCTCAGAGGCAGAGCAGCATGCTATCAAAGTGAGCCATCTTGCTAGGCCCTGGTGGGTACTTACAAAAAAAAAAAAATTACTAGTGATTAAATAATGATGAACAAGACTGTAAGATCACAGAGGTACAATTCCACACAGTTCCCACCACCAGAGTTCTGTGTCCCATTGGAAGCTTCCCTGTTCTTTATCCCTCTGGGAGTCTGAACCCAAACTCTTTATGGGGAGCAGAAGTGGGAGTTCTGGCTTCTGTAACTGCTGCTCTGAAGCTAATAGTTACCCCCAAAGTACTCGCCCCAACACTCTCTTTTTTTCTCTCTCTCAATGAAAATTAGGTTCTGGAGGTGGGCGGTAGCACAGACGGTTAAACCCACATGGCACAAAGCAGAAGGACCATAAGGATACTGGTTCAAGCCCCCGGATCCCCACCGGCAGGGGAGTCGCTTCACAGGCGGTGAAGCAGGTCTGCAGGTGTCTGTCTTTCTCTCCCCCTCTCTGTCTTCCCCTCCTCTCTCCATTTCTCTCTGTCCTGTCCAACAACAGCAATAACAACAGTAACAAGGGCAACAAAATGGGGGGAGGGGGATGGCCTCCAGGAGCAGTGGATTCATAGTGCAGGCACCCAGTGATAACCCTGGAGGCAACAAAAAGGAAAGAAAGAGAGAAAGAAAGAAAGAAAGAAAAAGAAATTTAGGTTCTTTCAATTTTAAGGGCTAAATAGCTAATTCCTGAGAAGAGGACTAACAAAGTTTAAAAAAACTTAGGAAAGTATGCAGACCTAGTAAATGTGTCTCACCTACAGAAAATTTCACTGTCTCTGATACCATCTACAGCTCTGTTGGGTATCTGCTCAGTGCTCTGATTTCTGAAGGTGTCTGCAGGTTGCTATAATACAAATGCCACAGAACTGGTAGCTTATCAACAACAGAAATGTTTTCCTCACACATCCACAGGCCGGGAAATCCAAGAACAAAGCACTGTCAGGTTCGGCGTCTGCTGGGGGCCCTGGACGTGAATCTTGTGTCCTGGCAGGAAAGAAGAGAGGTTGAGAGCACGTAGCTATTCGCGAGGGCTCCGACCTCATAACCTAGTCACCTGTCGCACTGTAGTAGCACCTTCACACTGGGGATTTGGGTGCAACCTAAGCTTTGGGGGTGGCGGTAGGGACAGGCGGCGGCACACCTGGCTGATTTGCACGTTACCAAGAGTAGTGGGCAAACCAACAGTCGATAGCAGTAGGGTGTCTTGGGCTTTCTCTGTCTGACTTCCGTCCTAGACATACTTGGGAGCTGAAGGTTGACTCAGGATTGGGTGTTCCTTTTGGCCTCACAGGGGCTCTTTGCAGCTCCAAGGACTTCTAGATGACACCCAAAGCTCTGGACCCCTGACCAGATGCCAGTAATCCCTCTTCCAATATGCTAAACAGAAGTGCAGGCGATGTAAGTGATCGAGTAACCTTACCTGAGGACTTTACTGTTGTTAAGGTTCGGAAGCTCCAGCAGGCCGGGCTAGCATCGCGGCAGTAGACAGAGACAGAGACTCAGGGACACACGGCTGGGCTGAGAAGCTGCAGTTTAATCTTTATTCACGAGCAGCCAAATCACCACACCATGCGCTTCCCCATCATTCTCCCTCTGAGGCTGCTGCTGGGACTCTGGACGTCCTTAGCATAGGGGGCGGGGAGAAAGAGGGGCATGAAACTAGCAAGGGCCAAACCAATTCTCTCAGAGGTCGGGGGAAGGGGCCAAACCAACACAAAGAATGCCCACACTTTACATTTGCTTTCCGTTCTACTTGGTAGCCCAAAGTTAGGGATAGTTAACAGAGAATGCCACAAAATGCCATCCATCCTTTGGGGTGGGCCCCAGCATTCTCTCTGGCATGTGTTGTGGGTACCCAGAGCATTGTGGTTGAACCGAACTTGGTTTTCTCAACATTTAAGCTGAATTCCTTCTTTCTCCTCTAACAGAATGAAGACATTCAAATGCTGTCTTAAATACTCCTTACAAAAGAAAGTTTTCGTCCTGTTTTTAACCCTGTGGCTGTTCTCCTTGTTGAAGCTTTTAAACGTGGGGAAGATCTTCTTTCCCGAAAGAGACATTTACTTAGTGGAATACTCTCTGAGTACCTCCGCCTTTGTAAGAAACAGGTATACCCACGTTAAAAATGATGCTGGCTATGACATTAACTGTTCAGCTATTCACGAACAGGAGCCACTGGAAATTGGCAAGAGTCTGGAAATCAGAAGAAAAGAAATCATCGACTTGGATGATGATGATGTTACGGCAATGACCAGTGACTGCAAGATCTATCAGACCCTCAGAAGTTACCATCAAAAGCTTGTTTCAAGGGAGGAGAAACGCTTCCCGATAGCCTACTCATTGGTGGTCCACAAAGACGCAATTATGGTTGAACGACTGATCCATACTATATACAACCAACACAACATTTACTGCATCCATTATGATCGGAAGTCACCGGATACCTTCAAGGTGGCCATGAACAATCTAGCTAAGTGCTTCTCTAATATTTTCATTGCTTCCAAATTAGAGACTGTGCAATATGCTCATATTTCCAGGCTCCAAGCTGATCTGAACTGCCTGTCAGACCTTCTCAGGTCTTCAGTTCAGTGGAAATATGTCATCAACCTCTGCGGGCAAGATTTTCCCTTGAAGTCCAACTCTCAATTGGTATCAGAGTTGAAAAAACTCAACGGAACAAATATGTTGGAGACAGTGAGACCCCCTCACAGTAAAGTGGAAAGATTCACTTACCACCACGAGCTCAAGCAGGTACCTTATGAATACATGAGTTTACCAGTAAGGACAAACATCTCCAAGGAACCCCCACCTCATAACATTGAGATGTTTGTGGGCAGTGCTTACTTTGTGTTAAGTCGGGCCTTTGTGAGCTATGTTCTCAACAGCTCCGTTGCTCAAGACTTTTTCATCTGGTCTAAAGATACGTATTCACCTGATGAGCATTTTTGGGCTACCTTAACTCGGGTGCCAGGAGTGCCTGGGGAGATTCCTAGGTCAGCCCAGGATGTTTCCGACCTACAGAGCAAGACCCGCCTTGTCAAATGGAACTATCACGAAGGCCTTTTCTACCCGAGTTGTACGGGCTCTCACCTCCGCAGCGTGTGCATCTATGGAGCGGCTGAACTAAGGTGGCTGATCAAAGACGGACACTGGTTCGCTAATAAGTTTGATTCTAAGGTGGACCCTGTCTTGATTAAATGCTTGACAGAAAAGCTGGAAGAACAACAGAGAGAGTGGATGACCTTGTCTTCAGGGAAAAAAAATCACGGCTGAAAGTCCCACACTCCTACTGCTGTCGTCAATTCGTCACGAAGATAAGGTGTCTAGTAAAAGCAGTTAGTAGGGAGGTACCATCCAAACTTAACCTTCTTGTTGTTTGAAGGGTCCCCAGATCCCATACTTTGGGCAGAAATCAGTCTAGATATTTTTTTATGCTTTTTTTGCTCGTCAACTCACTGAGTTCAATCCGAGGTCTTGAAATGTCTAGCCGGTCATCAAGGTTTATTGAGTTTCAGCTGTCCTCCAGGCATTTCTTAAGAAATGTGTGGGACTTCAGTTCACGTTGTAACGAGGTGGACAATACCTTCAAGGAGCCATGGCTCACCACAAGCACACAGCAACTTTAACTTTTAAAAAAATTATCTTTATTTATTTGTTGGATAGAGACTGTTAAAAATCGAGAGGGCAGGAGTCAGGTGGTAGCGCAGAGGGTTAAACGCAGGTGGTGCAAAGCGCAAGGACCAGTGAAGGATCCTGGTTTGAGCCCCCGGTTCCCCACCTGCAGGGGAGTCACTTCTTCACAGGCGGTGAAGCAGGTCTGCAGGTGTCTGTCTTTCCCCCTCTCTGTCTTCCCCGCCTCTCTCCATTTCTGTCTGTCCTATCCAACAACAATGACATCAACAATAACTACAACAATAAAACAACAAGGGCAACAAAAGGGAATAAATAAATATTTTTAAAAATGGAAAAAAATGAGAGGGCAGGGAGAGGTAGAGAGTCAGAGAGACACCTGCAGCCGTGCATCACCACTTGCAAAGCTTTTCCCCTGCAGGTGGGGACTGGGGGCTGGGGGCTCAAACCTGTGTCCTTGAGCGCTTTAACATGTGCGTTCAACCAGGTGCACCACCCGGCCCCTGGTAACTTTAACTTGAAATTCTCCAGATAACTATCAAGATTCTCTTGCAGAAATTCTGGAGTACTGAAGGCTGGTAACCATATAACTTGCCCATTTTAGGATAGTATTGGAGAACCATACCCAGCCCTCCACAGGTCTCTTAACTCGGCTTAACTTCACCATGAGAACCCTAGAAGGGGCTACTACCTCAGACGAGCTCAAGGAGTTGCCAAAGCCCAGCTCACCTTTGGGTGTGCCACCCGCTCAGCACTAGAGACGCATGGGGTGTGGTTGGTGTGGAGACGCGGACGGGGAGGCCGAGGAGTAGGAGCAGGAGACGCGGTGTCTGAGGAGGAGGACTTTTTATGTCACTGGAGCCTCGCTGCTCTGGGCCAACTTTTTTTGTTTGAACTTTTTTTGTTTGTTTGTTTGGTTTTTTTCAGATAGAAAGAGTGAAGGAGGGAGAGAGGGAAAGACACCACATCACAAAGGCTTCCTCCAGCGCAGGGGCCGGGCTCAGCCCCCCGTCATCCACATGGCAAAGCAGATACTGGAGAGAATGACTTCTGTGCCACACTGCATACGAAGTCCAGAGTGACTGGTCTTGTCCTTCCTCTCCTCT
>NC_080172.1:1715798-1843982 GCF_950295315.1 Erinaceus europaeus | reverse complement strand
CCAAGAGTTCTAAGTTAACTGGAGCCTTATCGTATTATAGATACACAGAGAGAAACCTGATTTTCCTAAGGACACAGCAAGAATATTTACAAATGGTATTTTGTGAAACCTATACCCTAGAAAGCTGCCGAGTCAAATGTACGTATATTTTAGCGTAACTGTTGAGCTGAAGGTAGCATAGCAGAGGACGTCCTGAGAACAACTGCAGCATCTCTACCAGTCTCTGCGCATCTTGGCGCGCGTGTGAGCATCCTACACCATCGTCAGTGTCCTGACTGCACCAGGATGCCACAGGCCAGGCCAGAATGAGACCATTTGCAGTAAACCTGAGGGGCGTGACTTTTTTCTTCCTCCCTTTCCTTCTTTCTCTCTCTCTTTCTTACTTCTCTCTCTCTCTCATTGTTTCTTTCTTTCTCAATAGAAAGAGAGACACAAAGATAGAAAGATGCCACATATCCAGCTCTTCCTTTATAATGGATTTTTTTTTTCCCCCACCGGAGCACTGCTTAGCTCTGGCTATGGTGGTGCTGGGGGTTGAACCTGGGACCTTGGAGCCTCATGCTTGACAGTCTCTTTGCATAACCATCATGCTATCTCCCCCACCACCCCCCAGTTCTTCCTTCAGGATGGAATCGTCAGTTACTTCACTGTTCAAACCAAACATGACAGCATCAAGAGCTAATAAACAGTGCCTTCTTGTCCCCACTCACGCGGTTCTCAGGACTCAGTGCTGAATGCTTCAGGAAGCTCACACCTGGCCTTGGGAATCCCGCAGACTGGTCACATGCCTTCAGATCACCTTCAAACCTGAATCTGCCTTCAGACTTGTTGGTATAATTCCCTCTAGTCTGGAATATGTGCTGCATCCATGTTTTATGATCCTTTTTTGCATATTAGCATTTACTGAATCTACACTCTAGTTTCTCAGTGATGAGACCAAGGTGTGGAATTTTATAAGTTATATTAGGAACTATTAATAAAACAAAATCTACCAAAATATATCTTATGTGCACAATCAACTGTAATGAAGACCAGTGTTGCTGCTATTTTTAGTTTTACGTTAAGTATATATAAATAAAATGTTTAAAATTTAAAAGTTCTCTTGCCTCCCAAAATGTGATTATATATCACCTGTATTTTGAGTCACTTTAGAGAAAATGCAATTGGAGGGGGGTCAGGTGGTGGCTCACCTGGTTAAGTGCACATAGTACTAACCGTAAGGACCCACACAAGGATCCTGGTTCAAGCCCCCACCCCCTACCTGCGGGGGAGACACTTTACAAGCAGTGAAGCAGGTTTGCAGGTGTCTCTCTTTCCCTCTCCCTCTCTATCTTCTCCTCCTCTCTCAATTTCTATCCTATCAATTAAAATGGAAAAAATGGCTTCTAGGAGCAGTGGATTTGTAGTGCTGGCATGGAGCCCCAGCGATAACCTTGGGGGGGGGGGGAAGAGACAGAGAGAGAGAGAGAGAGAGAGAGAGATGAAATTCTAGCCTCGGCGGGGGAGATAGCATAATGGTTATGCAAACAGATTCTCATGCCTGAGGCTCCAAAGTCCCAGGTTCAATCCCCCGCACCACCATAAGCCAGAGCTGAACAGTGCTGTGGTGTTTCTCTCTCCCTCTGCATCTCTCCCAAAAATAAAATAAATAAATTTTTTTTAAAAAAAAGAAAAGAAATTCTAGTCTCTGGAAAAATGAATGTACCGTGTGTGTGTGTGTGTGTGTGTGTTTGGACTGTTTTGTTGGTGGTGGTGATGATGTAATTCGATTTTGACATTTTAAAACATTTTATCAACAAGTTTCTAAGTCTTCTACTTTGCTTTTTCATTTTCTGGCTTTACCATTTTTCAGAGGATGTATTTTGCACTATGTGGGTTTTTTTAATAGATTGGGGTTGCCTTTTTGTATGTTGTTGACACTGAATGTTAAATTCTTCAGTATTCTGAATAAAATATACCCACAAACCAAATCCCTGCAGTCTCCTTTCTCAAGCAATGACTCTTTCCGTTTATAGCTCTTTCAATATATAGCTTGCCCACAGTTAGGAGAACCCAGTCACTTTCACTTCAGTGAAAAGTAAGTTCAGGGGCTGGAGAGTGGCACACCTCTGGGTAAGTGCAAAGACCTGGGTTCGAGCCCCCACTCCTCAGCTGCAAGGGGTCTGCTTCATGAGCAGTGAAGCTAGTCTGCAGGTGTCTGTTTGTCTTTCCCTCTCTCCCCTCTCCCCTCTTAATTTCTCTCTGTCCTAGCTAATAAAAAGAAATTAGGAAAAGAAAGAAAGAAAGAAAGAGAAAAAAAATGGCTGCCAGGAGTGGTGGGTTTGTGGTGCAGGCACCGAGCCCCAGCACTAACTCTGGTGGTGACAATAAGTGGATAGGTAGATAAATAAGTGAATCAATTAAATAAGTTCAGTGTATTTGTTACATACAGGACTCGGCATTTGAACTGGACTTGGCTAGTTGGATGAACTCTCAAACCTTCCAGAATGTCCATCTTCAGTCACTATTGGATTGACCTCTCATCTCAGAGTACCTAGAATAAAAATACTTGTTTTCTTATTTACTTCACGGGAGGTAGTTCTTGATGGTGAAGTGGGGTGAGCTCTTCATCTCATACCCCTCCGTCCCAGGAAAGCAAGACTTGGCTCCTTTCTGTCTCAGGATTCCTGGTGAACACAAGGTTCTGGTTCAAGCATCGTCCTTCATTCTTGACTGTCAGGTGATTCCTGGGTGACACTACCTCCCCCAGCTCCATTCAGCCCAAGTCTGCTGGGCTCCTTACACCCCTGCTCTGAAAACCCACCTGACTAGTCCTCTTTTTCCTGCCAGCCTCCCTGACTACTTTTTTTTTTATAATTTTTCTTTAATTTTTATTTATTTATTTATTTATTTATTCCTTTTGTTGCCCTTGTTTTATTGTTGTAGTTATTATTGATGTCATTGTTGTTGGATAGGACAGAGAGAAATGGAGAGAGGAGGGGAAGACAGAGAGAGAGGGGGAGAGAAAGACAGACACCTGCAGACCTGCTTCACCGCCTGTGAAGTGACTCCCCTGCAGGTGGGGAGCCGGGGGCTCGAACCGGGATCCTTCCGTTGGTCCTTGTGCTTAGCGCCACCTGCGCTTAACCCGCTGCGCTACCGCCTGACTCCCGCCAATGACTACTGTATGCATGACAGTCACAAGTCCAAGCCATCTCAACAAATAAGGCTATTTAGAGAATCCTCTCTCTCTCTCTCTCTCTTTCATAAACATCTACACTTAACCTAAAGTTAACTCAAGCTCTTTATCTGGAGAGTCATGCAAATCCACAGTAACCTGATGGTCAAACACTGGGCTTTATTTTTTTTGCCACCCCACTCTAGACTGGAGTAGCTCAGAAAGCTTTCGAGATTTCATAGGCTAGGAAAGATATACAACACCACATAAAGCTGAATACACTTCACTGCAGAAAATCAGCCCACTAGAGAATCAGGGACTGAATATTTGTGGGGGGAGAATTATTAATTCAAAGAGGAGAATAAAAAATAAAAAACTGTCTTTGTGGTTCAGACAGGCTGCTTACATAGACACAATCAGGTAAGTGTTAAGTATTGATCTGATCAACACGGAACTCGTGAGCTCTACTGGAAGCCTGGGAATGAGTGGGTGGGTCTGGGTTGTGGAGTGTGGGTGTGTCTGAGACATCTTTATCTCCCAGGTGGGAATCAGTAGATAATATCTAAAGCCCTGAAAATTCAGCTTTCGCAGAAAAGATGTCCTTTAGCTATGTGGAAATAAAACCAAAAAAGTAGGACGAGGCGGTGGTGCACTTGGTTAAGCACTCACATTACAATGCGCAAGGACCCAGGTTCAAGCCCCCAGTCCCCACCTATAGGCGGAAGCTTCGCGAGTGGTGAAGCAGGGCTGCAGTTGCCTCTCTCTCTCCCTCTCCATCTTTATTTCTCAATTTCTCTCTATCCAATAATGAATAAAGTTTAAAAATACTTAAAAATATTTTTTAAGGGGAGTCAGGCGGTAGCGCAGCGGGTTAAACGCACATGGCACAAAGCGCAAGGACCAGCGAAGGATCCCGGTTCCAGCCCCCAGCTCCCCACCTGCAGGGGAGTCGCTTCACAGGCGTGAAGCAGGTCTGCAGGTGTCTGTCTTTCTCTCCCCCTCTCTGTCTTCCCCTCCTCTCTCCATTTCTCTCTGTCCTATCTAACAACAACGACATCAATAACAACAACTACAATAATGAAAAAAAAAAAAAGGGCAACAAAAGGGAAAAACAACTGAAAAAAATCTAAAAAAAAAATATATATATATATATATTTAAAAATATTTTTAAAAAAGCGATGCCGGGCAGTAGTGCAGCGGGTTAAGCGTAGGTGGCGCAAAGCTCAAGGACCGGGTCAAGGATCCCAGTTTGAGCCTCCCACTCCCCACCTGCAGGGGAGTCACTTCACAAGCAGTGAAGCAGGTCTGCAGGTGTCTGTCTTTCTCTTCTCTCTCTGTCTTCCCCTCCTCTCTCCATTTCTCTCTGCTCTATGCAACAACAGCAATGATTCAACAACGGCAACAAAAGGGAAAAAACAGCCTCCAGGAGCAGTGGATTCATAGTGCAGACACCGAGCTCCAGCAATAACCCTGGAGGAAAAAAAACCAACAAAACATTAAGGCCAAAAGGACCAGGTCAAAGAAAGAATTGAAAGTAGTTACCTCTATGGAAGGGAAATGGAACAAGGGTTGGAGACTACTGAACTTTGTTGGTTTTTTTCCAAAAAGTTTTGTAACCAACTCTTAAATCTGAAAGTAGATGGCGGGGGTGTGTGGTATGGCTAATTAAACTGGGAAAGGAAAAGCCATAATCTGTGATCCAAGCCAGCTTGTCATCGCACAGGGCAAATAACTGAAGCTTTTGTAGAAGCTTGTCTGTCTGTCCAGTCCTTCTCCCTCTGCTGCATTTTCAGCAAACAACTGGCTTGGTAAAAGACATGGTCAGGAACCCAGAAGGGGCCAGGTACAGCCTCACAAGCAGCTGTTAGTTGAAGGAACTAGGCCCATCTTCTTTTGTAAACACTGACAGGAAGTGGGCTAAGGGAGGTCTTTAGCTTCTGCGGTCAAAGGAGATGGGGGTGGGGGGATGTTCAGACACTGTGGGCATGTAAACTGGTCTAACCTCCAGCAAACAAGGCTGTCTTCTCAAAAAAATAAGAATCGGTCTGTCACAGGATCCAGAAATCCCTTTTTTAAAAATTTTATTTATTTGTTTGGTATTGTCTTTATTTATTGGATAGAGACAGCCAGAAATTCTGAGGGAAGGGGGTGATAGAAACGGAAACAGCGGCGCCGTGTGCTGGTGCACCTGATTAAGCACACATAGTACTAAACACAAAGACCCGCAAAAGGATTTGGGTTCGAGCCCCAGCTCCCCACCTTCAGAGGAGTCACTTCACAAGCAGGAAAGCAGGTCAGATCTGCAGGTGTCTCTCTTTCTCTCTCCCTTTCTATATTCCCCATCCCCTCTCAAATTCTCTCTGTCCTATCCCAAAAAAGAAAAAGGAAAAAAATATATATGGCTGCAGGCGATTGGATTTGTAGTGTAGGCACCGAGCCCCTGCCATAACCCTGGAGGGAAAAAAAAAAAAAAAAAAAAGAGGAAGGCAGAGAGACAGAGATGTCCAGAACCCTGCTTTACCACTCATGAAGCTTTCCCCTTGCAGGTGGGGCCCGGGGTCTTGAACCCAAGTCCTGGTGCACTGTAGAATGTGAGCTTAACCAGGTGCACCACCACCTGGCCCCAGCAATTCCTTTATTGGGTATCTCCCCAACAACACACAAACACCAGTGTGAAAAGACATAGTCGCCCTACTGTTCCTGGTAGTGAACAACAGTGAAGATTTGAGAACAGTCGCAGCGCCCACCGAGACAGGAGTGAAGCTGTGTGTGCGTACGACGCAGCTTGAAGATGAAATCTTGTCTGTTGCTGCAACACAGATGGAGTTGGAAGGAACCACTTTAAGTAAAAACAAGTCAGAAGGAAAATGATATTTTGGGGCGGCCTTGTTCATCTGTGCGATTAAGGAAACAGCAGTGAAACAGAGACACCAGAATCGAGCCTGGGTCTGAGTCTGAAGATTTGCCGTCAGGAGGAGAGCAAGGGTGTGGGGTGGTGGAGGGAAGCCTAGTGCCGGCACTGGGCAAAGGGCGCTCTGCTGGCGGGAACGGCGGCTTAGCACGTGTCTGCAGCAGATGCGAAGTCACACCCCTGAGACAACAGTCCCATGTGGCAGCATTTCCTCAAACACCGATTTTAAAACAACAGCAAAATATTTCTCTTCCATAATAATAAAAAAATAAACCAGCCAGGGTCCCTGGGACGTTTCAAATTCCTGTCAGGGGTTAAGAACTTCCTCTTGGGGTGGGTGGTGGCGAACCTGGTTGAGTGCACGCATTACAGTGTGTAAGGACCCAGGTTCAAGCCCCAGGCCCCACCTGCAGGCGGGAAGCTTCACGAGTGGAGAAGCAGGGCTGCAGGTGTCTCTCTGTCTGTCTCCCTCTCTATCTCTTCAACTTCTCTCTGTCTCTATTCAATAATAAAAAAATAAAATATTTTATCAAAAGAACCCCCTCTTTGGCTCGGCAGTGGCACTACTCAGTTAAGCACACACGTTGTCATACAGAAGGACCCTGGTTTGAGCCCCCGGTCCCACCTGCAGGGGGAAAGCCTTGTGAGTGGTAAAGCGGGGCTGCGGGTGTCTCTCTGTCTCTCTCTCTATCTCCCCCTTCCCTTTTCAATTGCCATCTCACCTATCTAGTAAAAAATACAAATGAAGGAAAATTTGCTTCCGGAATTAGTGAAGTTATCGTGCATTCACAGAGCCCCAGTGACAACTCCAGTGACAATTGGATTAGTTAAAAGATTAACTCATTAATTTAAAGTAACCCCTTCTTGTTCTTCTCTGAAAACGAAATCTGAGGACGTGGGCCTGCTGGTCCTAGGCAGAGTCTACCGGCACACTGGTAAGTTTGCGTGAGCCAGTGCAGTTCATGTGCCAAAGGGACAGAGGAGAAGTGAAAGTCACAGCGGATCCTCAAGGTACCAGGACAGTGAATTCAGCTCTCCGGAGATGAGCTGCACCCTGACCTCTGACCTCTGACACTCAGCCACACAATTTAATTTATACTTGGCAACTAGGAAAAAAATCTTTCTGTCCTGTATCCGTGATGCCTCTGCCTTGGGAACCCTGTGCTAGTAGCCAAGAGCCTGAAGTCAGGAAAAGAAGTGACCAAAGAACTTTCCAGAAGATAACCAAGCCGTCCTTGCCGTGAAGCAGTGCTGAGCCCGGCACCCACTTGGCTATGTTGCAAGTTGCTGGAGGCGGGAACCAGAGAGGAGCTACATAAGCCAGCCTTCTTGCCTGCAGAAGCTCTCTGTCTCTCTCTGTGTGTGTGTCTCTCTCTCCCTCTCTGTCTCTCCCTCTCTCCCTCCCTCTCTCTGACTTAATACCGATTTACAAAATTTCAAGATAACGGGTATAACCCCACACCGTTCCCACCACCAGCGTTCCGGATCCCCAGTCCCCTCCCTGGAAGCTGCAGCAGGTCTCCCAGGGCTGCAGATGTGGCTTAACTATTACTTCTACAGCCATCTGTCTATATTTGTATATGTTTTCCTCCCTTTTTTTATAGGTTGCATCTGTTTCCTTTCCAAGTCACACCTACACCTATTACCACATCCAAAGGCCCCTCCCTTTTTCTTCTCTCTCTCCAGTTCCTGATGGAATTGGAGTTCAGAGACCTCTGGTCATCTCCATCTGGTCACTTCTCCCCTCTGGGAGTATGAGCCAGAATTATTTTGGGGGAGCAGAAGGTGGGAGTTCTGACTTCTGTAATCGCTTCCCCGCTGGACATGGGCCATGGCAGGTCAATCCAGACTCCTAGTCTGCAGGAGCACTCTCTATGATAGAAATCTACTTTTTTCAATTTTTTAAAATTATCTTTATTTATTGGATAAAGATGGCCAGAAATCAAGAAGGAAAGAGGTGATAGAGAGGAAGAGAGACAGAGACACTTGCACCCCTGCTTCACCACTTGCAAAGCCTTCCCCCTGCAGGTGGGGACTTGGGGCTCAAACCCGGGTCCTTGCACATTGTAACGTGCGCTCAACCAGGTGCGCCACCAGCCAGCCCCTTTGATAGAAATCTTTATACGCCTCCACTCCCATGCTGCTCCCAGTGAGTCGTCCTTAAGATGCACCACCCACACCTGGGGAACAACTTCCAACCCAGCAAGATCATCATTGTCTGACTGAGATCATCATTCCCAGTAAGAAGTTTCCAGGCAAGGTAACAGGTGTCACCCATCTGAGGAAGTGACGTCAGCCTTCAAGTCGCAGAAGGAAGAGAAAGGAGAAGTAATTAACTTCCTGAGGAGATCCTTGATCTTGACGTTGAAAGAATGTGAAGGTTCTTGGAGCCTGGCAGTCTGTCCAGGTTGCAGGTCAGTTGTCCTGCAGTTGGGATGAATTTTTTAATTTTTTAAAAATATTTATTTATTTTCCTTTTGTTGCCCATGTTGTTTTATTGTTGTAGTTATTATTGTTCTTGATGTCGTCGTTGTTGGATAGGACAGAGAGAAATGGAGAGAGGAGGGGAAGACAGAGAGAGGGAGAGAAAGACAGACACCTGCAGACCTGCTTCACCGCCTGTGAAGCGACTCCCCTGCAGGTGGGGAGCCGGGGGCTCGAACCGGGATTCTTACCTGGTCCTTGCGCTTGGTGCCATGTGCACTTAACCCACTGCGCTACTGCCTGACTCCCTAGGGACGAATTTTTATTTTACTAGTGATTTAATAATGATCAAGAAGATTGTGGCATAATAGGAACACACTTCTGTGGGGAGCCACATGTGCCCTCAAGGTTGCTATTGGCATGACCACAGAGTCTCTGTTCACAGAAGGCCTTGTTTACAAGATAAGTTCCTGCTTCCCTACTCCTTAGAGTCTTTGTTCACAGCCGGCCTTGCCTAAAAGATAGGTTCCTGTCTCCCAACTCCATTTCCCCATGAATCACCCAGGACCTTCCAGATAAGGGCTGATCACCATGACAACACACTGCTTCAATCAACAGTCCCCAGCTGCTAACTCCCCCTTTGCCCCGCCTTAAAAACTGCATCTTTGGTGCTAATAAACAGAATCTTGACTTGTCTCATTTCTCTCGCGTCTCTTGTCCTCTGTCCTCTCCCTCTTTTCCTTGTCCTCACTCCCTCTCCTAGGTTAACCCACGTTGAACGTCCCGAGGGACAGGACACAGTTCTACACAGCTCCCACCACCAGAGTTCCATGTCCCATCCCCTCCATTGGAAGCTTCCCTATTCTTTATCCCTCTGGAATATGGACCCAAATTCTTTATGGGGAGCAGAAGGTGGGAGTTCTGGCTTCTGTCATTGCTTCTCCACTGGACATGGGTGTTGGCAGGTGGATCCACACCCCCAGCCTGTGTCTGTCTGTCCCTAGTGGGGCAGGGCTCTGGGGAGGGGAGGCTCCAGGACACATGGGTGAGGGTGTCTGCCCAGGGAAGTCAGGTTGGCGTCATGGTAGCAACTACAACTTGGTGGCTGGAAAGCATTAAGATGTAAAGCAGAACAAATTGTTTAATACTCATGAACCAAAAAGTAAGAATAGAGCAGATGAGATTTGGGGTCTTCATGTTGGAAGGAGCTAGGAAGCTATTTCATGGGGCCCATGACTTTACTAATTTTTGCCTGAGCCCAACAGCTAACATGCAGGTGGACTAAGAGTATTTGTTGTCTGGGGAGATGGTGTCAGAGTTGAGAATAGGACTAGAAAGCTGGATCAGGGCAGAGAGAAACTCCCAAATATAGGAAAAGTATATAAATACCATTAACTTTTAACCCCAATGATCTGACCCATGGCCCACGTCTGTCCACATTCAGCACAGGAGCCTGTGTGGCCTCCAAGTCCCTGTCAGTCTGGGCTCACAGTCCATGGTCACAGCTGGGAACGTACTAGGCTGTTCTCATGTCAGGACCCATCTTCCTCAAGGGCAGAGCAGGCTGACAGCCTCCCTGCAGAGAGTGCGGCGTCCCCACAACTGTTGTTCTCCATTGAGGGCAAGGTCCTGGAGAGCCCCACAAGAGGGTTTATGATGATGTTCCTGAGGGAGATGACCAGAGGTCTGGGTCCATCTTGTCTGTGTGGGAATCCCAGGATTCCCTAATAGGGCCCCTAATGATGGGGCCTTGGGATGAATCTTTTGCCCTTGGGATGAATTTCTAAATGCCAGATTGCATCACTTGGGTCTTTCTGGTTTGCTGTGATATTTTCAATAAGTCTCAGACAGCAGCAACAACAACAAAATGGTAACTTACTTAATTAGAGCATGTTTGACTGGGTGACCCCGGAGGTAATGAAGTCAGCAATGATGCTGAAAAAGTCCAAGCCTCTTGCTGCTGCTGGAGAGCTAACCTTCCCACTCCAGATACAAGGGCGCTGCTGGAGAGCTAACTTTCCCACTCCAGATACACGGGCGCCCTCGAGCATCACAGGGTGCAGCATCCATGCTGGAGAGCTAACCCTTCCCATTCCAGATCCACAGGTGCCCTCAAGCATCGCAGGGCACAGCATCCATGCTGGAGACTCTGGCTTTCAGATGCTGTCCCACAGTCAGCAGTGCTGTGGCCTGTATGGTGCTGCCCGGGGAATGCTCTGCTTTGGAAGGATAAGCGAATGAAGGCTACCAGAGGATCATCTTGTCAGTGCTTCTACAACTTAAATGTACTGGGTTTGTGTTTATTAAATAATTTGCTGTATATCTTACCACCTTTCAGCCACCAAGTTGCAGATGCTACCACAATCCCATCCTGACTTCCCTGGGCAGACGCCCTCACCCATGTGTCCTGGAGCCTCCCCTCCCCAGAGCCCTGCCCCACTAGGGACAGACAGACACAGGCTGGGGGTGTGGATCCACCTGCCAACACCCATGTCCAGTGGAGAAACAATGACAGAAGCCAGAACTCCCACCTTCTGCTCCCCATAGAGCATTTTGGACCATGCTCCCAGAGGGATGAAGAACAGGGAAGCTTCCAGTGGAAGGGATGGGACACGGAACTCTGGTGGTGAGAACTGTGTGGGATTGTACCCCTGTTATCTTACACTCTTGTTAAGTATTGTTAAGTCACTAAGAAAAATTAATAAAAGAAATTTCCAGTAGATCTTTTTCAAAAGACAATTCTGAATCTATAGGTCTGCATTCAGCCTGAGAAGCTGCCTTCCTTACTTTCAGTCCCATATTTTATTTTCAGTCTTTGTCACTAGGGCTTCACTGCTCTGGGTTGCCTTTTTTTCAAATAGAAAGAGATAGAGATAGAGATGATAGAGATAGAGATGATAGAGACAGAGACAGAGATAGAGATAGAGGGGTAAAGGGAAAAACACAACACTGAAGCTTCCCCCAATGCAGAAGGGCAGGACTTGAACCTGAGCTACATGGATGACAAAGCGGGGCCTTCCCAGATGATCTATCTGGTTGGCTTAATGGGTCTTCCTTCCTTCCTTCCTTCCTTCCTTCCTTCCTTCCTTCCTTCCTTTCTCCCTTCCTTCCTTTCTCTCTTTCTTTTTTAAATTTATTATTGGTAGAGACAGAAATTGAGAGAGGAGGGAGAGATAGAGAGGGAGAGAGACAGAGAGACACCTGCTTTCTTGCTTCACCGCTCATGAAGCCTTCCCCCTGTAGTTGGGGAACAGAGGCTTGAACCCAGGTCCTTGTGCACTCAGCCAGGTGCACCACCACCTGGCCCTAATGATGCCTTTCTAGTCAGTTTGCATACGTCAGCAGGGCCATTTGTTTGTGGACCACTCTTAGCGAAGCAGGGATCTAGGCGCTCGGGGTCAGCACCAGTCACAGCAGGGTCCTGGCCGCACGGAGTTAGACGTCCCCCACAATGACTCATCCAAGATGAAGCTACAGCAGGAACTGAGCGGCTAGTGGGAGGAGAGCCTGGTTGAGGTGGGGAAGTCAGGAGGCTGTGGGAAAGTGGGGCTCCTGGCTCGTCAGTGTCTTGACTCCTATGTCTCCTGTCTGTCTGCCCTTTCCTTCACCCTCATCTTTTCATTTTCCCCTGCTAGCTCATTCCTTTCCTAAATCACTTTCTCAATAAGAAACAATGCGATCGGTGCTGGTGCAGAGCTCCAGCAACAAACCTGGAAGTAAAATAAATAAATAAGTATCAAAATGAGACCCCAAAAAGCCCTTATAACTTGAGAAAGTCAGCTATTTGAGAAGGCATCTCTCTCGTGCAGCAGAAGGTTTTATTAACACAGACGTCACCGAACCACCTTTGTTTCTTTTTCAGCCTCAAAAATATACGAAACACTAGACAGCACGTTCGAGAAGTTCTGTTTCGTGTAAAATAAAACAAACGCCTCTAAAATGGTCAGAAAGGCCCTGTGTGATCGGATCCCTGCCTACTGCTCAAGCCCCACGCTCGGTCACGCTCCCTGAGGTGGACGTACGGCCCGCTCAAGCCTTTGCACGTGTCCTTGCACTCCACTCAGCGCTTGCGATGGCCTGTTTTGTGTAGATGCTAGTAACGTGGTAATAGGAAGCAACAGCAGGTCTAAAAACCGTCCTCTCTCTACTCCTCTTGAGTTCAACCTCTTTTCCACCTTAGAGATGTGTCGCCTACTCTCCCCTCCACCGAGGGCAAAGCCGTGCAGTAGCGTTTGCTCGGTGACAGACTTATTCTATATCTGTGGTAGCTGGTGTGGGGGCCTCCAGCCTTGACTAGCTACTGCAAAACCAGGTCTAATGAGAAAGTGGTGAGGGCGGAGGAGATAACATAATGCTTATACAAACAGACTAACAACTCAAGCTCTAAGAGCCCAGATGCAGTTCTCCATACCACCCCAAGCCAGACCTGAGCAGTGCTCTGGTAAAAAATAAAATAAAATAAAATAAAATAAAAATTCAAGTCCAGGTGTTGATGCTCCTGATTGAGCACACATGTTACAACATGCAAGAACCAGGGTTCAAGCCCCTGGTACCCACCCGCAGGGGGAAAGCTTTGCAAGTGGTGAAGCAGTGTTATAGGTATCTCTCTGTCTCTCTCCCTCTCTCTGTCTCCCTCTCCCTCTCGATTCTGGCTGCCTATCCAATAAATTAATAAAGATAATAAAAATTAAGATAAAAGAGAGGGATGTGGCCAGTGTGACTGGATTTTTCCTGTTTCTTGATGTTAATTAATTTGTACTTAAAATGGTCACCTGTGACTAGCAGCTGCTGGGTGGCTGTCGGAGGGCTTGCCCAGAGCCCTGCTCTGCTGTGGTTGGCGATGTCGCTGGAGACTGAACCTGGGAGTTTGGAGCTTCGGGCAGAAGAGTCATTTTTGCATAACCCTTATGCTGTCTCCCCAGGCCCCAAATGGGTCGTGACCACTCTGCTTCTAATTACAGATGGCTGATTCTTAGAGGGTACTTTAGAACGCGCCCTTGACGCACCTGGTGCTGCGAGCTGGTGTGGAAGGCCCTCTTTGTGCATGGGGTACACTTGTCACCGTGTGATAAAAGTGATTTGAGGGAGTTGGGCTGTAGCACAGCGGGTTAAGCACACATGGTGTGAAACTCAAGGATCAGCATAAAGATCCCAGTTTGAGCCCCCGGCTCCCCACCTGCAGGGGGGTCACTTCACAGGTGGTGAAGCAGGTCTGCAGGTGTCTGTCTTTCTCTCCCCATTTCTGTCTTCCCCTCCCCTCTGCATTTCTTTCTGTCCTATCCAACAATGACGACATCAATAACAGCAATAATAATAACCACAACAATGATAAAAACAAGAAGGGCAACAAAAAAGGAGAGTGAATAAATAAATAAAATCTTAAAAAAAATAATGATCAGGATGTGCCTCCTAAGATCCTGTGAGCAGAAACCTAGCAGTTTACGCTGTGGCCTCTTCAAGGTCACATTCTCAGGATGCTGGTTCTCAGGAAACTCCAGTCTAACCAGCAGGCAAAGTCACAAAAAGGGGCCTCCCATCGCTGCTTCATCCTCCTCTTCCTCGCAGCCTAGATTCCTGGATTCGTTGCCTGTGGCCGCCGTGGTAAATGACCACAATGTGGTCGCTTAAAGCAACAGAAATTCTTTCTCTTGAAGTCCCAAAGTAGAGATCTGAAATCAAGGGGCCTGGTGGGGGCGCACCTGGTTGGGCGCACGTGTGGCTGGGTTCAGCCTCCCGGTTCCCCTCTGCAGGGGCAGAGCTTTAGGAGAGGCGAGGCGGTGCTGCGGGTGTCTCTCCACTTCTCTTCCTCTCTGTCATCCCCTTCCCTCTTGATTGCTGGCTGTCTCTATCCAATAAGTAAAGATAACTTTTTAAAAAATTAAAAATTACATTGGCTTACAAAGTTTTAAGATCTTAGGAGTATAGTTACACACACACTCACACACACACACACACACACACACACACACAGAGAGACACACGTGCAACACATCCTACCCATCAGCGAAGATCCTGCCTTCCACCTTCACCTCCACTGTTCCTTCCGATAGCCGCCACAGCTTTCTTCTGCCTGCCTGCCTGCCTCTCCGTCTTTTCTCTTTCTTCTTTCAGGGCTTCACCAGGTCTTCAAACCTGCAAAATTCTACCACTCCCACTGGACTGTCTTTTCCCCAGAATGAGGGAAGCAGAGAGGGAAGGAGAGAGAGAGAGAGGGAGGGAGGGAGAAAGAGAGACACCACAGCACAGCGCCGCTGTTCATGAAATTTCTTCCTTTGCATAGCGCTCCCCTATGGCGGCGGGAACCCGGGCTTGACTGGGTGAGCTATGTTCTCCACTTACCAGTTTTGTTTCAGAGTCTAAGAGGCATGTTCCCACATCATTTAGTAAGAGGCTATCCCTCTCTTGTTACCTATTCTCATTTCATTGTAGATGAGTTAACTGTGTATTTCTCAGCTCTTCATTGGTCTGTCTCTGTTTATATACCAACAGCAGACAGATTTGACTTTATTTTTTTTCTAACAATACTGCTCAGCTCTAGTTTATGGTGGTACTAGGAACTGAACCTGGGACCTTGAACCCTCAGGCGTGAAAGACACTTTGCATAACCATTATGCTTTCTCCACAGTTTGACTCCTTTAGATTTTTAGTATTATTTGAAATCAAGAAACATAATGCCTCCAGCTGTGTGGTCCTTTCTCAATATTGCTTTGACTATTTGGGGGCCTTTTGTGGTTTACGGTTTTAGGGTCATTAATTTCATTTCTGTGAGAAGTGTCATGAGGGTTTTGATTGAAGCTGTATTGAGTGTGAGGTTCTTATGGGGTGCTCTCAGCATTTAAGCACTATCAATCCTTTTAGGCCAAAGTACAGAATGTTCTTCACTTACTTCTACTTCTGCTTCTTTCATCCTGGTCTTATAGCTTCATTTTTTTTATTTACTCTTAGCTGACTGAATCAGCTACAATGCAACAAATTAAAAACAAAACTTTCACTTTTCAAAAAATTCAAATAGTAGTTCCTGCCGTTTCAGTTCCTGGTATTTGAATAATTTCTTTGGTTTGTAATCGCAGTGAGAACAAATGAACACAAAAGACAGAGTGGGCCCCAAGCTTGGGATCCATGATTGCTCAACAAATTGTTTGGCTTCATATGTTAACTCTCTTTTCAATCACCAGGTTCCAGATGCCACCAGGATGCTGGCTAGGCTTCCCTGGATTGAAGACCCCACCAATGTGTCCTGGAGCTCTGCTTCCCCAGAGTCACACCCTACTAGGGAAAGAGAGAGGCAGACTGGGGGTATGGACCGACCAGTCAACGCCCATGTTCAGCGGGGAAGCAATTACAGAAGCCAGACCTTCTACCTTCTGCAACCCTCAACGACCCTGGGTCCATGCTCCCAGAGGGATAGAGAATGGGAAAGCTACCATGGGAGGGGGTGGGTTATGGGGATTGGGTGTTGGGAATTGTGTGGAGTTGTACCCCTCCTACCTTATGCTTTTGTTCACTAATCCTTTCTTAAATAAAAAATTAAAAAAAAAAAAAAAAAGACAGAGTGGGCCTGACAGCCAGGCAATAAGATGAACTCTTTGTTTTATTTAAGCCTCCATAATAACTCAGAATGAACTTTAGACGGCCCTGGTAGGCGAGTGAGAATCTCTTGAAGCATCTTTTCATAAAATGAAAGCTTAATGACAAATCAAGATGAATAGTCTCTCCCTGACACCTTAGCAAGAATTCATCTTTTACTAGAAAGCCCAGTTGCACTAGTTTTTATTATTTTTCCAGGAACAGAAGTAAAAACAAGTCTTGAATGCGCATGCAAGGTGTGCTAAATAGCTCTAAGAACAGCACCAGGTTCTGTAGTCAGCTGTACAAATGTTCACAGGGTTGAGTCCAAGAGAAGTCAGGAAGCAGTCAGGACTCTGTTAGCAATGCCAGCAGGCACTCACCCCAGTCAGATCTGTGCTCAGTGGAGATATTTATTCCTGGCGCATGCAGGTCAGACACCCTAACTAAAAGGCTATCATGTCACAGGCCTGACCCCGATTCAAGCCCAGCCCCCACTGCCCTGAAGGGAGACTGGTTGCTGCAGTGTCTTTCTCAGTGTCTTTACCCGAAAAAAGTCCTCAAGTGGGTAAAGCCCCAGTGATTATAGAGAGACAGAGACAGAGAGCTAGATAGGTGGAGAATTTTCTTCATGACCTGGAAAACTCTCCATGGAGATGTTTTAACTGTGCTGTCTTAGCTTCTGTACTTGTCCATCTCACGCCCACTGGCTGAGGCCCTAACTAACATCCAGAGCTGTTGACAGCTCCCCGGTGGTTCAAAGCCTGTATCGGAACCACTTCCTTGTCTAATTTGCCACTATACCAGCCAGTGTTCCTCCTGCTATGACTCAACCCAGAGCCCAAGGCCCTAAAGCCCACCAGCAGTGCACAAAACCCGCCAGCACTCACTGAGCTGTCCTTCTGCCTTGCCTTGCCTTGTGTTGCCTTGTCTGTCCTGTGGAAACTAGTCAGGGCTTTGGGCCTTGGGTTGGAGAGGCAGCTCACCAGGCAGGGCTGGTGTCTTGCCAGGAACCTGGCCCAGGGATAACAGTATGGTGCCCACAGAGGCTCTGGTGGAGTCGTGCCTCTCCCTCTTTCTCTGTCTTTATCCCTGTCTCCCTTTCTGAAGGGAAAATTGGGCTGGGTGGGCCATGAGACTGTGTATTTGTGAGGCCCCAGTTCCACATAATATATATAAATAATTTTGATTAGTGATTTAATGACAATTAACAAGGCAGTAAGATCACAGGGGTACAATTCCACACAGTTCCCACCACCAGAGTTCCGTGTCCCATCCCCTCCATTGGAAGCTTCCCTGTTCTTTATCCCTCTGGGAGTCTGGACCCGAATTCTTTATGGGGAGCAGAAGGTGGGAGTTCTGGCTTCTGTAACTGCTTCTCTGCTGGACATGGGTGTTGGCAAGTGGATCCACACCCCCAGCCTGTTTCTATTGAAACAGAAAACTAGAGGGCAGGGGTAGATAGCATAATGGTTATGCAAAGAGCCTCTCATGCCTGACGCTCCAAAGTCCCAGGTTCAGTCCCCTGTACCACCATAAGCCAGAGCTGAACAGTGCTCTGGTAAAAAATAAATAAATAAATAAAAAGAAGAAGAAAGAAAAAAAGAAGAAGAAAATCAGAAAGTAGAAAACCAGATGAAGGCAGAATGCACACTCTTTTGACTCACCCTGTGTAGGTGCTTTAATCGATGTGCCTGGTAGAGATTTGCTTTTCCTCTGTGATATGTGGACAGATGGCCGCGTCTGTGTGTTCTTTGCGCTTGTCCTCACAGTAATTGAAGCAGTAGCTGTAGTTGCTACCCCCTCTCACCCTTCCGTACCTGAGCCAGCAGGCCAAGGCTGCAGGAATAGAAGATAAAGATGACTAGGAAGGAACCCAGCTGTCTCGGGACTCATGCATACTAGGCACTAGGCCTCCCGGTCTCTGCCTGCACCAAGGCCACAGATAAGAAGCATGTGTGGCAGTTACATGAAAGATTACCTTTGTCTGTTTCCTGCTTACTTTGTAATAATGAAATAAGTCTGTCTCATCTGTTTTCTCCTCCCCTTTGGGGGGACTGCAATGTAACAAGAATAAAACTGGGTGTTTAGACAAGGGACAGGGAGAACTTCCCGGAGCGAGCTGGAGTCTCCTGGACACCGGTGTCATCAGCTCCTGTCTTTCACCGAGAACTGGCTCTTGTCTTCTGCTTTGGGGATCACTTTTTTTTTTTTTTTAGAAGACTGGGGATATGGATCCAACTGCCAATGTTCATGTCCAGCAGAGAAGCTTATGGAAGCAACAACTTCTTCCTTCGGCACCCCCCAAAATATTTTGCCTATACTGCTAGAGGGAGAAATCTTACAGGAAGATGACCAGAAAATTCTGAACCCAAGTTACACTGGGACCTGAAAGTTTTGTTTTAAAGAATCTTTGTTTTTATACCATCATTAAGAAGGAAGAAAATCTGGAGAAAACCTACAGAAGATAGGCACAATTTTTTTTTTTTATTTAAGAAAGGATTAATTAACAAAACCATAGGGTAAGAGGGGTACAACTCCACACAATTCCCACCGCCCAATCTCCATATCCCACCCCCTCCCCCGATAGCTTTCCCACTCTCTATCCCTCTGGGAGCATGGACCCAGGGTCATTGAGGGTTGCAGAAGGTAGAAGGTCTGGCTTCTGTAATTGCTTCCTCGCTGAACATGGGCGTTGACTGGTTGGTCCATACTCCCAGTCTGCCTCTCTCTTTCCCTAGTAGGATGGGTCTCTGGGGAAGCTGAGCTCCAGGACACATTGGTGGTGTCTTCAATCCAGGGAAGTCTGGCCGGCATCCTGATGACACCTGGAACCTGGTGACTGAAAAGAGAGTTAACATACAAAGCCAAACAAATTGTTGAGCAATCATGGACCCAAAGCTTGGAAAAGTGGAGAGGAAGTATTAGGGAGGTACTCACTGCAAACTCTAGTATACTTCTGCTTTCTTACTTTGGTGCCATACTCCAAACTCAGTCATTTTCTGCTTTGCGTTTCTACTTCTTTTTTTTTTTTTTACATGCATAACGTTCCCCAGATTCTTGGGGATCACTTTTGCAACACTCTCTTTCCCTAGTGGGGCAGGACTCTGGGGAGGGGAGATTCCAGGACACATGGGTGAGGGCGTCTGCCCAGGGAAGTCAGGTTGGCGTCATGGTAGCATCTGCAACTGGGTGGCTGAAAGGCGGTATCATTTTTTAAAACAAAATTTTGATAGAGTCCAAGGCTTGCTTTCTCTTCCCTGCCATATGATTCCGGACGCCTGAGCAAACTCTTTGCGACCCTCTGTGGGGTGTCATGCCCTCCCTCTCCTTTCAAGACTGTAAGAAAAAATTCTTCTTTTACTGGACCTGGTATTTCCGTGACCATAAGTCACCTTCATAGATTAGAATTCTGCAAGTGTCGCTGAAACCAACCAGTTCTCAGGGTCTCTGTGGTCTTTGCGATTGCTGTGTGGGCTCTCTAGAACTCTGCACCCTGCTTCCACAGGCCTTTCTGACTCCATTTCAGCCTCTGCTCAAATGCCACAGCAACCAAGACTTCCCCAACCGCTGCATTGCGAGTAGAAACCGCCTCCAACTCTAGGTATCCCAGGATCCTCCTCTCCCCAAGCCATTCTCACCACCCCCTGACTCACTAGAATGTCTTTATCCTCTGTGTTCCCTCACTTCCTGTCCCATATGAAATGGGCCTCATTGGAGTAAGGCAGATATTCGTTTTGGTAACAGCAGTTTCTACCATTTAGAGCAAAACTTGGCATATAGTCATCAGAAGACACACAGACACACGTTCCTCCATGACTGATGACGGCCATGATTTTCCAGGGACAATATGAAAAGTTAAAGCCTGTTAGCAAGCACAGTAAGCAGTGGCCCCAGTGTAGGCCGCCTTTAAAGATGTAGAAAAGGTTTCCTCTGAAATGAAAGGTGTTGGGGCCAGGGGTGTGTACAGCAGTAGAACACAAGACTTGCAGGCAAAGGTCCCGGGCTTGTGTCAGGCAAGTGGCAGGGCGGGTGGTAAAATGCTGGACTGGAAGGCGTCAGGTCCTGAGTGTGATTTGGGGCATCCGGTTTGCCTGGCTGGTGAGTTCTTTCTCTCACTGGTACATAAATATATCTTTAAAAATCTAAAGAGTGGGAGTCGGGCAGTAGCACAGCGGGTTAAGTGCACATGGCGCAAAGCACAACGACCAGCAGGCGTAAGGATCCCGGTTTGAGCCCCCAGTTCCCCACCTGCAGGGGAGTCGCTTCACAGGCGGTGAAGCAGGTCTGCAGGCGTCTGTCTTTCTCTCCCCCTCTCTGTCTTCCCCTCCTCTCTCCACTTCTCTCTGCCCTATCTAACAATGATGACATCAATAACAACAACAATAATAACCACAACAATAAAAGACAACATGGGCAACAAAAAGGAAAATAAATAAATAAATATTTTTTAAAAAAATCTAGTGATCTGGGAGGTGGCACAGAGGATAAAGCATTGGATTCTCAGGCATGAGGTCCTGAGTTCAATCCCCAGCAGCACATGTACCAGAGTGATGTCTGGTTCTTTCTCTCTCTCCTATCTTTCTCATAAGTAAACAAAATATTAAAAAATAAATAATAATAAAAATAAAAATCTAAAGAGTTCGCAGGTTTGGCTCTGAGCACCATCAACAGTCAGAACGGAGTGATGTTCTAGATAAAATTAAGGGAGAAAGAAAGGGGGGGAGAGAGAGAGAGGAGAGGGAGAAAGAACGAATGAATGAAAGAAAAAAAGAAAGGGAGAGAGAAAGAAAGAAAATGAAGTATTTTTTCCTCCAGGGCTATTGCTGGGATTGTTGCTGTACTACATATTCAGGGCTCCTGGTGGCCATTTTCCCCATTTGATTGGAGAGGAGAGAGAGACATTGAGAGGAGAGAGATAGACAGATAGAGAAAGACACCTACAGACCTGCTTCACTGTTCGTGAAGTGCACCTGCCGCGTAGGTGGGAAGTGGGTCCTTGAGCCAATTACTTTGTGCCCTTAACCGGCCCTCCAATTTTTTCAAAGATTTGATTTATTTATTCATTAGAAGGTAGGAGGGAGAGAGAGACAGACAGACATCACTGTGGTACATGTACCGCCAGGGATTGAACTCAGGACCTTGTGCTTGAGAGTGCAATGCTCTATCCACTGCACCACCTCCTGGGGGAGCTAGCTCAGCTGGTAGACTCTCATGCCTGGCATTCCCAAAGTGTAGCTCCAGTTCCCCCTCTGTCCCCCACACCTTTCATGTGAACCTTTCAATCTTTCTCTCTCTCATAACAAATAAAACTTTTTAAAAAGATTGGTTGATAACATTCTATAGGCTTTGTGTACACACAGCTGTAACTCCACATTGGTATAGCTGTACCAGAAACTACACCAAGAAGTCTGGTTTCTACATATCACCCTCCACCCCAGTCTCTGTAGATAAAAGACATTTTTTTAAAGTTTTTATTTATTTATGAGAAAGATAGGAGAAGAGAGAGAAAGAACCAGACATCACTTTGGTCCATGTGCTGCCGGGGGCTGAACTCAGAACCTCATGCTTGAGAGTCCAGTGCTTTATCCACTGTGCCACCTCCCGGACCACAAAATACATATTTTTCAAATGAGTACAGTTCTGTTTGTTTTGTTTGTTTGTTTGCTTTGTTTCTGAGAACTCCAACTGTTAGTGAGTACATGGTCTAAATCCTCTTCAAATTAGTTAACATTCACTGAGATCAGTAACTGTGGATAGTCAGTCTGCTGGATGAATATAAGATCAATTTCTAAAAGAGAATTGGTGGTTCAAAGCATATCCTGGGTAGTCTCAGGATGAAGTCCTAGGCAAGCACTTATGTGAAATCAATACTGGAGATGCCTCAGGATTAGGGAAAGGAAACATTTATCACTCTTGAGTTACCATAGGCCCTCTGCCATTTCTCTGAAAGTCTGCCTGGCGCTGGGTTTGGGGCTCTGGCCCTAAGCGGTTAAGATAAAGACTCTTTTATCATGTGGGAGCAGCATCATGCCCTCTCATGAGGCCCAGTCAGGGTCTGGGAAGCATTTCGGCACGTGTTGATGTGGACATGCTGTGTCCTGTGCAGGCTTCTCTTACAGAGGAAGCTAGATCTCTCTCTCTTTCTTAGAATGTATCTCCTGAATTGTACATCTCAGCCTAACACTTGATGCTGACAGCTATTTCTTCCCAAAGATCACAAGCATTCCAAGTGCTTTCCAAAAGAAGACTACACATCACAAGGTGCTTGGGATGATGAGTCTTGAAAAGATCTGTATTGCACTTAGGCAAAGATCAGCAAGGGCAACAACAACGGACAAAAATACAGGCTCTTACATAGGCTCAGGCGAAAATTAGTAACTTCATGGGCCCCTCGGAATAGACCTAAAATAGACTTCCTACCTCCTTCCCACATGAAGACACTTAATCCCATCTGCTCTATTTCTACATTTGTGTTCCTGTTTATTAAACAGTTTGCCCTGCTTTATATCTTAACACCTTTCATCCACCAAGTTGCAGGTGCTACCATGACTCCATCCTGACCTCCCAGGCAGACGCCCTCACCCGTGTGTCCTGGAGCCTCCCCTCCCCAGACCCCTGCCCCACTAGGGACAGACAGACACAGGCTGGGGGTGTGGATCCACCTGCCAACACCCATGTCCAGTGGAGAAGCAATGACAGAAGCCAGAACTCCCACCTTCTGCTCCCCATAAAGAATTCTGGTCCACACTCCCAGAGGGATAAAGAACAGGGAAGCTTCCAATGGAGGGGATGGGACAGGGAGCTCTGGTGGTGGGAATTGTACCCCTGTTATCTTACAATCTTATTATTCATTATTAAATCACTAATAAAAAATTTTTTAAAAAAGAAGGAGAAGGAGGAGGAGGAGAAGTAGAAGTAGAAGAAAAAGAAGGAGGAGAAGGGGAAGGGGGAGGAGGAGGAGAAGGAGAAGGAGGAGAAGGAGAAGGAGGAGGAGGAGGAGAAGGAGAAGGAGAAGGAGAAGGAGAAGGAGAAGGAGAAGGAAAAAGAAGGAAGAAGGAAGAAGTAGGAGGGGACAGGAAAGGAGAAAAATACCCACCAGGAGGGATAGAGTTGTTCACATGCCAAGCCCAGTAATAACTCTACCGGGGAGTGTGCGTGTACATAGATTATAATACAGTGTGGTCCAATCCTTTGCATCTGATGGTTTCCAAACGTCCCTTACATTTCTTTTTATTTTATTTTATTTTTTTATTTATTTCTTTATTGGGGAATTAATGTTTTACATTCAACAGTAAATACAATAGTTTGTACATGCATAACATTCCCCAGTTTCCCATTTAACAATACAACCCCCACTATGTCATTTCGTCCCTTATATTTCTAACATCACCTGTTTGAGTTCATGTCATTTAGTTTCTGATGATGGCAGTTGAACATTCACTTTGGGAAACCCTGTCTGAGGCCCTCCTAAAAAGGTGACACTTAGCCTGAAGGTAGAACTTGAATGAACTGACTACGAATCAGGTGAAGATAACCCCTGCAGGGAGGAGCAGTAGCATAAAAGAAGGTCCTGGAATTAAAGAAAAATTCATCCTGTGTCCTGCAGGCTTCTCCTACAGAGGAAGCTAGATCTCTCTCTCTTTCTTAGAATGTAGCTCATGAATTGTGCATCTCAGCTCATGAATTGTACATTTCTTAAAGGAAAAATTCAACCTGGTACAGATGAAAAGCCAAGCAGAGTCGGGCGGTAGCGCAGCAGGTTAAGCGCACGTGGCGCAAAGCGCAAGGACCGGCATTAAGGACCCGGGTTTGAGCCCCCGACTCCCCACCAACAGGGGAGTCGCTTCACAGGCGGTGAAGCAGGTCTGCAGGTGTCTGTCTTTCTCTCCTCCTCTGTCTTCCCCTCCTCTCTCCACTTCTCTCTGTCCTAGCTAAGAACGACGACATCTATAACAACAACAATGATAACTACAACAACAATAAAAAACAAGGGCAACAAAAGAGAAAATAAATAAACATAATTTTTTTAAAAATATATATTTTTTTAAAAAAAAGAAAGAAAAGCCAGGGACAAAAGGGCGAGGCAAAAAGACTCTTCTGCCTGAGGCTCCAAAGTCTCAGGTTCAATCCCCCACACCACCATAAGCCAGAGCTAATCAGTGCTCTGGTGTATCTCTCTGTGTCTGTGTCTTTCTCTCTCTTCACATCACTCAAAAATAAAAAATAAGTAAAATACTTTAAAAAAAAAAAAAAAGAAAGAAAGAAAAGCCAGAGACAAAGAAAGTGAAAGAGAAAGGAGACCAAAGAGAAGACGGACTTGTCTGTTCGGAGCATTATAGTCTGTAAAAGGACTGTGGGTTTTATTCTAGTGCAGTGGGTATTAAGCAAAGGAGTGACAATCAGATTTAAGAAAAATTTCATTCTGCCTTGTGTAGGGAATAATGTACTCAAGTATGGATGCAAGACAGCAGAGGCACAAAGAAATAAAAGAATAGGCAAATTAGACTTGACCAAAATTAAAAACATTTGTGCATTAGGAACACTACCAAGAGAGTGATTAAAAAAAAAAAAGCCTACATAATGAAAAAATACTCACAAATTATACATTTGGCATGGGCCTAATAACCAGAATCTGTAAATAGTGTAGCTTAATGAGAAAATAAACTCTTCAATGAAAATATGGGCAAAGAATTAGTCTATTCAAATGAGAAAATAAACTCTTCAATGAAAATATGGGCAAAGAATTAGTCTATTCAAATGAGAAAATAAACTCTTCAATGAAAATATGGGCAAAGAATTAGTCTATTCAAAACTAGCCATTTCTCTAAGGAAGGCATGCCAAATGTCCAACAGACACTGCACAACCAAGAAAGTGGCTGAGATCAAACCCGAGAGAAAATAGCAAGTGTGGTCAAGATACAGAGAGACGGTGCTGACACTTACTGACAAAGACCGCTTATGTCTTCAACATAGACTCCATGTGACCCAGCATTCTCACTCTGATATTTACCCCCAAATTGTGAACAACTGTTAAAAGCCTGAACATAAATGTTCATAACAACATTATAAACAGTCACCAAAGGGTAGAAGCAACCCAGTTTTCCCTCAGCAGATGAGTGAATAAACAAAGAATCATCTGTGTGTGCTATGGAACAGAAAATTGGTCATGAGGAATAAAATACTACTGCAGCTACAATGTGAGAGAACCTTGAGAACACTGTGTTGGGGGCCAGGTGGTGGCGCACCCGGTTGAGCGCACATGTTACAGTGCACAAGGACCCGGGTTCAAGCCCCCGGTCCCCACCTGCTGTGGAGAAGCTTCACTAGTGATGAAACAGTGCTGCAGGTGTCTCTCTGCCTCTCTCTCCCTATCTATCACTCCTTCCCTCTCAATTTCTGGCTGTCTCTATCCAGTAAATAAATAAATAAAGATAATAAAAAAAATTAAAAAAGAAAAACATTGTGTTAAATGCTAGGAGGAGGGGAGAAGCTAGGCACAAAGGATCTTACATCATATGGTTTCATTGATATGAAATATTCAGATAGACTGACAGCAAATTTATGATTGCCAGGGACCAGGGGTTGAGGACAAAAACAACCAACCAAACAAACAAACAAACAAAAAATAGCTTAGTGGGTTTGGGGTTTTCTTTGAAGGATGATGACAAGACCCTACAAATAGAAGCAGGTAGTGGTTGAGAGTCAGTCGGTAGCGCAGCGGGTTAAGCGCAGGTGGCACAAAGCACAAGGACGGGCATAAGGATCCCAGTTCGAGCCCCCGGCTCCCCACCTGCAGGGGAGTCACTTCACAGGTGGTGAAGCAGGTCTGCAGGTGTCTGTCTTTCTCTTCCTCTCTCTGTCTTCCCCTCCTCTCTCCATTTCTCTCTGTCCTATCCAACAACAACGACATCAATAACAACAATAGTAACTACGACAACAATGAAAAACAACAAGAGCAACAAAAGAGAAAATAAATAAATATTAAAAGAAGAAGAAGAAGAAGGTAGTGGTGAAGTTTACAAGGCATTGTGAAACGCTGGATAGCACCAAATCTATACTTTTCAGAGACTATAGTGCTAAAAATTGTGTGTTCTGCATTTTACCACATTGGGGGGGGGGTGATTGCAAGAAACTTATAAGAAAGTATTTGTTTGGTAGGATTGAGATGACTTGGACTTAGGGAAGTGGGTCAGTCATAAATTTTTTTGTAAGTAGCAAGAGCATGTAGGGTAGCTTCACCGTTCATGACATGTCGCCCCTGAAGGTGGGGGCTGGGGGCTTGAACCCCGGTCCTTAAGCATGGCAGCATGTGTGCTCAGCCAAGCGCACCATCACCCTGGGTGTTGAGACCTTCACTACAATTTTCTCTTCTAATGATTTAGTTATCATTGATTGTATAAAAGTGAATAAGGGTGGTCTGGGAGGTGGCGTAGTGGATAAAGCATTCAATTCTCAAGCATGAAGTCTCCAGTTCGATCCCCGGCAGCACATGTACCAGAGTGATGGCTGGTTCTTTCTCTCCTAGTCCTATCTTTCTCATGAATAAATAAATGAATAAATGAATGAGTGGATGAATAATTAAATAAATATATAAATAAATAAATTCTTTTAAAAAAATATTTATTTTATTTATTTATTCCCTTTTGCTGCCCTTGTTGTTTTATTGTTGTAGCTATTATTGTTGTTGTCACTGTTGGATAGGACAGAGAGAAATGGAGAGAGGAGGGGAAGACAGAGAGGAGGAGAGAAAGATAGACACCTGCAGACCTGCTTCACCGCCTGTGAAGTGACTCCCCTGCAGGTGGGGAGCCGGGGTTCGAACCGGGATCCTTATGCCGGTCCTTGTGCTTTGTGCCACCTGCGCTTAACCTGCTGTGCTACAGCCTGACTCCCTAAATAAATAAATTCTTAAAAAAAAAAAAGAGTGAATAAGGGGCGGGTGGTGGTGCACCTGGTTGAGCGCACATGTGACAATGTGCAAGGACCCAGGTTCAAGCCCCTTGTCCCAATCTGCAGGGGGAGAGTTTCACAAGTGGTAAAGCAGGGCTAAGTTGTCTCTTTGTCTCTCTCCTTCTCTATCACCCCTTCTCCTCTTGATTTTCTGGCTGTCACTATCCAATAAGTAAATAAAGACGACACCAAAAATTTTTTTAAATAAAATAAAGGAGAGAGAGAAATGAAAGCAACTCTGAGATGAAGTGGTGCTGCCTAGTCTCTGAGGCTTCAAGCACACAGCCATGTTCTTCCAGGCTGAGCTATGTCCGCAGACTGAACTAGTGAAGCTCTCCCCACACCTCCCACGGCACTGCCTCCCCCACTTTTCTGACCAGAGCACAGCTGGGCTCTGGCTGCTGGTGGTGCAGGGCACTGAGCCCGGGCCCTGCAACATGCAAATCCTGTGTGATTCTGCTGGGCCGGGATCCAGCCGCTAGAGCTTCATCCTTTGCTCAAAGATGAGAACATTTTAATGACAAGGCAGACTTTTCCCAGAGTGTTCTATCTTTGTCAACAAGCTAAACCTAAAAACAAATTTAGTCTTGAAGATATATTTCTAAAAACAACATGTCATTTTGAAAATGCCAACTTATGAAACATGCCAACATTTTTCACATTTCATATTTCCCATGCAAATGCCCCTGGAGACCTCAGGAATGAGATGTCTGACGCTGTTCCAGGCATGGACGCTCCAGGAGCAGCTAACTGGCGGGTGTAGACTCCTGGAGGTGCGTCTACCTTTGGGTCATGGAGAACAGGTGCTGTCACTTTCCTTGTCTCTCCGGGGCAGGTTCAACGTTGCCTTGTGACTCTCACAGAAACACCACCTTCTTCTCCTGAACGTCAGGACTCGTGTCGCCTCATTTATAAGCCCTCCCTTAGGTCACTTCTCTCCTAAGCATTTAATTTTTCTCTGGGTTTTTTCTTTTTTTTTTATTGTTGTATTTATTATTGTTGTTGTCGTTGTTGGATAGGACAGAGAGAAATGGAGAGAGGAGGGGAAGACAGAGAGGAGGAGAGAAAGATAGACACCTGCAGACCTGCTTCTCCGCTTGTGAAGCGACGCCCCTGCAGGTGGGGAGCCGGGGTTCGAACCGGGATCCTTATGCCGGTCCTTGTGCTTTGCGCCACCTGCGCTTAACCCGCTGCGCTACAGCCCGACTCCCTCTCTGGGTTTTTTCTTTTGTCCTTCCTCCTCTGTGCTGTCTTAAGGAAATCAAATGTAGAGAGAAGCTGACATGCCGAGCTTGGGGCAGGTCTCCTGGGAAAGGCCTTGCTGTGGGAGTTGGGACACTTTCTCATGCCATGTGTCTCAGCACACCTGCTTGTCTGGGTCTGCTCTCTGCTCTTCTGGGTCTCTGTTTCCTGTTTGTTAAAAATAATAATAATAATAATAATAATAATGGGGTGTGGAGAGGAGGCAGGCGGTAGTGATGCCTGCTGACTGAATGCACATATTACCACGTGCGGTGACCCAGGTTCAATCCCCATTCCCTCCTGCAGGAGGGACGCTTTGTGAGTGGTGGAGCAGGGCTGTTGGTGTCTCTCTTCCTCTCTGCCTCTCTTCTCAATTTCTATCTCCCTTGTCAAATAGAAAATTGGGAGGGGGGGGGTCGTGCAGTGGTGCAGCGGGTTAAGTGCAGGTGGCACAAAGCACAAGGACCAGCGTAAGGATCCCGGTTCGAGCCCCCGGCTCCCCACATGCAGGGGAGTCTCACAGGTGGTGAAGCAGGTCTGCAGGTGTCTGTCTTTCTCTCCCCCTCTCTGTCTTCCCCTCCTCTCTCCATGTCTCTCTGTCCTATCCAACAACAGCAACAACAGCAACAATGGGAAAAAAAATGGCTGCCCTGGAGGCACCAAAAAAAAAATTTTTTTTTTTAAGGAAAATGGATCCCAGAAGCAGGGGATTCATCATGCAATAACCTTGGTGGCAAAAAGGGGAATGAATGAATGAATGAATGTGAAAGAGAGATGGCTTGAGTTGTAATCCCTTCAAGTTTAATTTTCTGTGATTTTATAATGTAAACCAAGATGTAGGACGAGGTAGTAGTAAAAGTTGATTTCGACAGCAAACATGAGGAGGAGAAAGGTTTATTGTGGCTGAATTGTTTAGAATTTTCTTTTTTCATAATTAAAAATTGGGTGGCAGCTAGACCAGTGGTTAAGTGGCTCAGTCAACATCAGGAGTAGCATCTATTTTTTTCTTTTTAGAAATGCGTGCTCGTGTGCGCGTGTGTCTGGCAGGGTCTGCCGTGCAGAGAGTGCGTGGTCTGAAGGTCTGGGGACCTGGCGACACCCACAAACCCAGACACTCAAGGTAGCAGGCATGTCCGCCTCACGGTAGTGCCCTCACTCTCCTGCACGCTTCTCCCTCCCGTCTGTCCCCATCCACCCCAGGCAGCCTGTGACTGCTTGGCGGGGTCTTCCTCTGCCTTCTCTGACAGAACAACAGCCTGTATTCCTTTTGTCACCCCGGATCATTGATTCGAGCTTCACTGGTGTCTCACATGTGTCGATATTTTGCTCTTTCAAGAGAGAGAGGCCAAGACAGGTGGACTGTCCTATTCTGTACGCTGCTGGGAGCTGAACCTGGGACCTCACACATGTCACTAAAGCCTGGTAGTTTATTCCTTTCTATTCACTGGCAGATTATTATCACAGGTTGCTTATCTGCTCTTTTATTGAAGGACATGGCATTGTTTCTAGTTTTTGACCATTACCAGTTAAGTTGTCAACTTCTGTGTAAAATTCTCAGTGTAGACATATATTTCTTCTTCCCCGAGGAGATATTTCACTATATATTATATAGAATATACATTATATAATGTATGGCATATTTTGCTATTTATTTGTATTCTTTTTATTTATTTTTATTCGGGGGTTAATGGTTCACAGTCTAGTCTTTAACACGTGGGCACAGCCTCTTGTCTCCCCTTAACCAGTGAGACACACTAGGACCCCACTGTCCCTTCACCCTGTCCCTTGAATAAGACAGAGAGGAACTGAGAGGGAATGGAGATAGAGAGGGTCTTGGAGAGTCTCTCCACTCTTCTGCGTTTCTGTTTCCTGTTGTTAGAGAGGGAGAGGGAGAGGGAGAGGGAGAAGGATAATGAGAGGGAGAGGGAGAATGAGAGGGAGAGGGAGAATGAGAGGGAGAGGGAGACGGAGAGGGAGAATGAGAGGAAGAGGGAGAGGGAGAGGGAGAGGGAGAAGGATAATGAGAGGGAGAATGAGAGGGAGAGGGAGAGGATGAGAGAGAGGGAGAGGGAGAGGGAGAATGAGAGGGAGAGGGAGGGGGAGAGAGGGAGAGAGGGAGAGAGAGAGAGAGGGGGGGGGGGGAGAGGTCTGCAACACTGCTTCAGAGCTCGTGAAACTTTCCCTAGGGCTGGGGGCTTGAAACTGAGTCCTTGTGCATGGTAGCACATGCACTTCGCCAGATGTGCCACCACCCAGTTCCTCTTATATTTTTATTATTTTCCCCAGGTGAGTAATTTATTATTCTTCTTTTACAGAACTGGGACCTTGCACTGGACCCCTTCTTCAATCAGACAGAGAGGCAGAAAGAGACATCACAGTACCTGAACTTCCTCTAGTGATAAAGCATTTCCCATGTGGCGCTGGGGCTTGAACCTGGCCCACCCTAGGCCACATATTAGGTGATGCCCTACCTAGTGAGCTATCTTGCCAGTTTTTGTCTTGTTTTGTTTTACTAGAGCCCTGCTCAGCTCTGGCTTATAGTGGTGCAGGGGACTGAACCTGGGACTTTGGGGCCTCAAGCATGAGAGACTCTTTGCATAACCATGATGCTGTCCACTCCTGCCCTCTCCAGCCCTATTTTTCTTTTGCAAGCTTTTCTGTTAGATTTGTTAAGGCATAATTAGCATACATAGTACAAGTGAGTGGCTTCTGACAAATGTTAGGCTCACAGCCACCATCACAGTCTAGATGACTTCATAGCCCTGGAAGCTCCCAGGCGACTTTGCAGTCACTCTCCTTCCTCAGCTCCGGAAAGGTAGTGAGTCGCCACCAGCCCAGTAACTGAACTCGGCCCAGGTGTTACAAGAAAGAGATAAGACATTTAATCCACTGTACACAATACAAGGGGGGAAGACAAGCAGTTCTCACCGTGTCCGTGTCATAGTGACCTTGTAGTGTTAACAAGCGTGTTTCATAATCGCTAGGTCTGCTCTCCACTGACTGTCACAGACACGGACTTTAAACAGGCGCGTCCTCAGGCACCATCTATCATGGCAGACTGGGGGGCTCCGTAGAAGGAAGGAGGAGCACTAAGGGAGTTGGGGCCTAAGTCCCTGGTGGAACAGGTCGGGGTGAGACGTACAGATTTCTGTGTTGGGGGATGTGGAAATGTGCCCTGTGTCAGCAACAATCCTGTAAGTCAACGTGTCCACAATAAAGGGATACCGGAGCTGGAGAAAAAGAGAGAGAAACTGAAATAATGTTGATACTGTAAGGAAGTTAATCCCCATATAAAAGAACTTATGGGGGGGAAAAAAAAGACTTATGCTGGAGACATTATGTTTGCACAAACACGCTCCTTGGATTCTACTCAGATTAATGGAAACTTCCAGTGTTTCCATAAATGGCTTCCTGAACTAGTGGAGTCATACTCTGGACACGGAGTCCTAGTTGGGTACGAGTGAGTATGGAGTCCTAGTGGAGTCCTAGTTGAGTACCAGTGAGTACAGAGTCCTAGTGGAGTCCTGCTCTGGACACGAAGTCCTAGTTAAGTACCAGTGAGTACAGAGTCCTAGTGGAGTCCTGCTCTGGACACGGAGTCCTAGTTGGGTACCAGTGAGTACGGAGTCCTAGTGGAGTCCTGCTCTGGACACGAAGTCCTAGTTGAGTACCAGTGAGTACAGAGTCCTAGTGGAGTCCTGCTCTGGACACGGAGTCCTAGTTGGGTACCAGTGAGTACGGAGTCCTAGTGGAGTCCTGCTCTGGACACGGAGTCCTAGCTGAGTACCAGTGATTACGAGTCCTAGTGGAGTCCTGCTCTGGACACGAAGTCCTAGTTGGGTACCAGTGAGTACGAGTCCTAGTGGAGTCCAGCTCTGGACACTGAGTCCTAGTTGGGTCCTAGTGAGTACGGAGCCCTAATGGAGTCCTGCTCTGGACACGGAGTCCTAGTTGGGTACTAGTGAGTACGGAGCCCTAGTGGTGTCCTGCTCTGGACACGGAGTCCTAGTTGAGTACCAGTGAGTACGGAGTCCTAGTGGAGTCTGCTCTGGACACGGAGTCCTAGTTGAGTACCAGTGAGTATGGAGTCCTAGTGGAGTCCTGCTCTGGACACGGAGTCCTAGTTGAGTACCAGTGAGTACGGAGTCCTAGTGGAGTCTGCTCTGGACACGGAGTCCTAGTTGAGTACCAGTGAGTATGGAGTCCTAGTGGGGTCCTGCTCTGGACACGGAGTCCTAGTTGAGTACCAGTGAGTATGGAGTCCTAGTGGAGTCCTGCTCTGGACACGGAGTCCTAGTTGGGTACCAGTGAGTACGGAGCCCTAGTGGAATCCTGCTCTGGACACGGAGTCCTAGTTGAGTACCAGTGATTACGAGTCCTAGTGGAGTCCTGCTCTGGACACGGAGTCCTAGTTGAGTACCAGTGAGTACGGAGTCCTAGTGGAGTCCTGCTCTGGACACAGAGTCCTAGTTGGGTACTAGTGAGTACGGAGTCCTAGTGGAGTCCTGCTCTGGACACGGAGTCCTAGTTGAGTACCAGTGAGTACAGAGTCCTAGTGGGGTCCTGCTCTGGACACGGAGTCCTAGTTGGGTCCTAGTGAGTACGGAGCCCTAATGGAGTCCTGCTCTGGACACAGATTCCTAGTTGGGTACCAGTGAGTACGGAGCCCTAGTGGAGTCCTGCTCTGGACACGGAGTCCTAGTTGGGTCCTAGTGAGTACGGAGTCCTAGTGGGGTCCTGCTCTGGACACGGAGTCCTAGTTGGGTACCAGTGAGTATGGAGTCCTAGTGGAGTCCTGCTCTGGACACAGAGTCCTAGTTGGGTACCAGTGAGTACGAGTCCTAGTGGAGTCTTGCTCTGGACACTGAGTCCTAGTTGGGTACCAGTGAGTACGGAGTCCTAGTGGAGTCCTGCTCTGGACACTGAGTCCTAGTTGGGTACCAGTGAGTACGGAGTCCTAGTGGAGTCCTGCTCTGGACACGGAGTCCTAGTTGGGTACCAGTGAGTACGGAGTCCTAGTGGAGTCCTGCTCTGGACACGGAGTCCTAGTTGGGGAGACAGCTCACCCGAGAGGCTGCTTACTCTTCCACATGAGATGGTGGTTTTAGCCAAGAACCATGCAGAAGCATGGCGGCCATGGGTGGTAATATTAGGCAGTTGCTGTAGTCTCTATCTCTCAACAGATAGATGATAGGTAGATAGAGAAGTAGATAATAGATAGATAGATAGATAGATAGATAGATAGATAGATAGATAGAAAGATCTTGACCTGGGACAGTGATGTCCCAGTATCAACCCAAAATAAACAATATGAATCTTATGCAGCTCACAAAGGGTTGGGGAAACAGCACAATGGTTATGCAAGAGATTTCATGCCTCAAGCTCTGAGTTACCAGGTTCACTCCCCAGCACCACCATAAGCCAGAGCTGAGCTGGGCTCCCTTTTTAAAAAAAAAAAAATTTATATTTATTTATTTATTTTCCCTTTTGTTGCCCTTGTTTTTCATTGCTGTTGTAGTTATTACTGTTATTGATGTCGTCACTGTTAGATAGGACAGAGAAATGGAGAGAGGAGGGGAAGACAGAGAGGGGGAGAGAAAGATAGACACCTGCAGAACTGCTTCACTGCCTGTGAAGCGACTCCCCTGCAGGTGGGGAGCTGGGGGCTCGAACCAGGATCCTTACTCCGTTCCTTACGCTTCTCTCCACATTCACAGAAGCCGCTGTGCTACCACCCGACTCCCAACTCCTTTGAGCTTTCTCTCTGCATTTCTCTGATTAAATAAAAAAAATTAAATAATAAAATAATAAATAAAATTAAATAATAAAATGCACACAACTTCAGTACAAGTTTCTAAAAAAAGTTTTATTTCTTTATTTTGTTACCAAGACCAACAAAATACATGAATCAGTCATATCTCTTCTATTTCCATGTTGAGGTCTAGTTAGAACCATATTAAGTGGGAGTCGGGCTGTAGCGCAGCAGGTTAAGCGCACGTGGCACAAAGCGCAAGGACCCGCGCAAGGATCCCCGTTCCAGCCCCTGGCTCCCCACCTGCAGGGGGGTCACTTCCCAGGCGGTGAAGCAGGTCTGCAGGTGTCTGTCTTTCTCTCCCCCTCTCTGTCTTCCCCTCCTTTCTCCATTTCTCTCTGTCCTATCCAACAACAACGACATCAATAACAACAATAATAACTACAACAACAATAAAACAACAACAAGGGCAACAAGAGGGAAAATAAATAAATAAATATTAAAAAAAATTTTTTTAAAGAACCATATCAAGTTTGGGAAACAAATTTCCCGAACTATCTCATCACCGACAGTATTTTATAAAAATATTTCTATGTCAGGCTACCCTTGACTGAAAAACAAAGCGCGTTTCCAGGAGAGGGCGATTGGCTGCACCTGCCCTGAGATGCCTGCCTCCCACGGTTGTGGTTCAAGTGAAGGCACTGTTGTGTGATGTTTGAAGTTCAAATAATTCATATTTATTTTGAAAACAATTCCTTAAGCTGAATTTAGAGTGCGAACCTTTGTTATAAAAAGCATACAGAGTATTTCTGTGTGAGGTAGAAGTCTTTCTAGGTTAACAAAGCCAGACTTCCCCATGGACTTGATCCTTTAAGCAAACTGTAGAGAATAGCAGGGCAGTGCTGTTTCCAGAAGATTATGTACACATATATGTAGAAATACAAGTTTGGGGGGTGTCGGCCATAGCACAGAGGGTTAAGCACACCTAACACAAAGCACAAGGACTGGCTGTAAGGATCCCAGTTTGAGCCCCCGGCTCCCCACCTGCAGGGGAGTCGCTTCCCAGGCGGTGAAGCAGGTCTGCAGGTGTCTGTCTTTCTCTCCCCCCTCTCTGTCTTCCCCTCCTCTCTCCATTTCTCTCTGTCCTATCCAACAACAACAACAATAATCACTACAATGATAAGACAACAAGAGCAACAAAAGGGAATAAATATTTTTAAAAATTAAAAAAAAAGAAATACAAATTTGGGGGCGAGGAGGCTTAAATGCTGCTGCTACCTTAGAAGCTGTCCTTGTAGAACTTGAGTTTATTTTTCATGGAGCCTAAGAATGCTCAAAATTGTTTCTTCATCTTTGAATTTGGGAGCCAAACAGTATTGTAAATGTCTCCCATGGAGGTAGGGTGGTGGGCACATGCCTCATGCATCAGGACCTGGGTTCAAGCCTGTCCTTCCAGCTTGCTAAAGGGAAGTGTGGCAAATGTGGAGCAGTGCTGTAAGCTGATGTCTCTTCCTCTCTTCCTCTCTCTCCCACTGGAAGGAAGGAAGGAAGGAAGGAAGGAAGGAAGGAAGGAAGGAAGGAAGGAAGGAAGGGGAAAGGGAAGGGAAAGAGAAAGGAAGGGGAGGGGAGGGGAAGGGAAGGGAAGGGAAGGGAAGGGAAGGGAAGGGAAGGGAAGGGAAGGGAAGGGAAGGGAAGGGAAGGGAAGGGAAGGGAAGGGAAGGGAAGGGAAGGGGAAGGGGAAGGGGAAGGGGAAGGGGAAGGAAAGAGAAGGGAAAGGAAAGGGAAGGGAAAGGAAGGGAAGGGAAGGGACAGGAAGGGAAGGGAAGGGAAGGGAAGGGAAGGGAAGGGAAGGGAAGGGAAGGGAAGGGAAGGGAAGGGAAGGGAAGGGGGAAGAAAATGGCCACTGGCAATAGTAGAGTTCTTATGTAGGCTCTAAGCCCCATCAATAAGCTTGGTGGCAAAACCAGCCAACCAGCCAACCAACCAACAAATAAAATCTCTATTAGCAACGTTCTACCTCACAAGGAATCCACGTGCAGACACACTGAGCTCTGCTGTGAGAGAGAGTGTACACAGTGGCTTTTGTAGAGTTTGAGTACCTCAGTGCAGAAGTTATCTGAAATGGCCCCTTTGCTTTAATTAACAGCTCCCTCCTCCTTATAAATATCATTTGTTTGTGACAACTTAGTATTTCCAGCTCCAACTTTTCTGCTTGCAGACAATCTCACTTCATCTTTCGCATAGGAAGTTACAACGGCATTCCCGACATGGTAGAATCATTAAGCAGCACCTTCTCCCCAAGGCCAGCTGAAATGTTTCATCTTTTCCTGGAGGTCTACACAGCAGGCTTCTGGTTCAAACTTTCCTTAGCAGTGTTTAAGTAGAGAGCAAGATGGAGTCAGCAGTGCTAACTTACAGCAACAGCTGAATGGAGAAGAAGGCTGCTGTTGGTGGAGGCTAAGTTAGGAAGCCAGTCTGACCAACACAGACTGGAGAGCAAGCTTTGCAAATGGAGGTGAGGGGGTGTCTCTTTCTGTCCCAATTAGGCTTCCAGGGGCCTAACAGCCTGTGAATACTGAGAAGTTCTCCATGGAAGGTCATGCATCTCTCAGACGCAGCTGAGGAGTACGCAATATATATTCCCACGTGCAAATCGCATGGTCAGAAAATGGCTGGGGAACCTATACTGCAGAATGAGGGGACAGGTCAACAAAGATTCCAGTGAGCAGACTTCATCAGCCAGCTGTCCCACAGCCATGGGCCTGCTTTCTTGTTGGTCCAGAGGTAAGATTCTGTCTTGACCCAGTCAGCATCAAGAGTCCAACAAAATGGCTGTTCCCAGAGAGGAGCTGTCACATGGTCCACACTTACAAGTCAGGTAAGTGTTTTGCTTTCTTTTTTTTTCCATTTTATTTTTATTTTATTAATAGTTGTTTATTCCCTTTTGTTGCCCTTGTTTTGTTGTTGTTGTTGTTATTGTTGTTATTGATGTTGTCGGTGTTAGGACAGAGAGAAATGGAGAGAGGAGGGGAAGAAAGAGAGGGGGAGAGAAAGACAGACACCTTCAGACCTGCTTCACCACCTGTGAAGCAACTCCCCTGCAGGTGGGGAGCCGGGGGCTCGAACAGGGATCCTTATGCGGGTCCTTGCGCTTTGCTCCACGTGCACTTAGCCCGCTGCGCTACCGCCCGACTCCCGTGTTTTGCTTTCTTAAGCCTAAATATAATCATCTCAACTTTGACAAGAAGCAAAAGGAACATATTCCGATTGATCCAAAGCACACCCTCTCTGGAAGGGACGTGGGCACCCCACGTTCATGGCTGCATTGCTCATGCCCATGGACAGATGACAGGAGAAAGAAGTCACTGCCTACGTACTCTGTGGAATGAATACTCCTCTCAGATAGAAAAGAAAAGATAATATTCTGTCCCTTGGGACAAAATGAATGGAACTAGAGGTGACTGATGATGCTTAGCAAAATAAATAAAGAGGTGAAAGACGGCTGCCAAATGATTTCACTCATATGTGGAATCTGGAGAACTGAAACACATGAACTTGCAATATATATATATACATATATATACGGAAGTCAAAGAAACTGTCTCTAAGACTTTGCGAGACTATGATGGCCATCCCTGGCTGGGTGTGGGCACAGAGCGTTGGTGATGGGGGTGCGTGTGGAACTCCACCAGGAGTCCAACAGCCCAACAAGCCACATTAATCTCAAATAAGAAATGGCCTATAAAAATAACAAAGCCCACGATGACGGAAAGGACCTAGGTTGGGGGTGAGAGTATTTTGTAGATACGTATCATGGCAAGATGAAAGATTAACGCCTGTACTGTCAACCATTACCATCCCAATTAAAATAATGTCTACAAATATTAAGGAAAAAAAAGAGGGGTGACATTGCACTGTTCTGTTTATTTTTATTACAAGCTCAGTCTGATTCCTATTCTTCTGTCTGAGCCAGAAGCAGAAAGAAGTCTTAGATTTGGGGGGGGTAACTAATTTTTTTTTTAATTTTTTTCTTTTTCTTCTTTTCTTTCTTTATTTTTTCCCTTTTGTTGCCCTTGTTTTATTGTTGTAGTTATTATTGTTGTTATTATTGATGTGGTCGTTGTTGGACAGGACAGAGAGAAATGGAGAGAGGAGGGGAAGACAGAGAGGGGGAGAGAAAGACAGACACCTGCAGACCTGCTTCACTGCCTGTGAAGCGACTCCCCTGCAGGTGGGGAGCCGGGGGCTCAAACCGGGATCCTTACACCTGTCCTTGCACTTTGCACCACTAGCACTTAACCCACTGTGCTACCGCCCGACCCCTTAATTTTTTTTATTATCTTTATTTATTGGATAGAGACAGCCAGAAATTGAGAGAAAGGGGGGTGAGAGGGAGAGAGACAGAGAGACATCTGCAGCACTGCTTCACCACTCGCAAAGATTTCCCCCCTACAGGTGGGGACTGGGGTCTTGAACCCAGGACCTTGTGCATTGTGCTGCCAAGAACATATGTGTACACAGATCTTTTTGGATGGATGTGTTGGGTTCCTTAGGATATATTCCCAGGAGAGGAATTGCAGGGTCATAGGGTAGGTCCATTTCTAGCCTTCTGAGAGTTCTCCAGACTGTTCTCCACAGAGGATGGACCAATTGACATTCCCACCAGCAGTGCAGGAGGCTCCTTTGACCCCACACCCTTAGAGAGGCCTTCTTGGTCACTGCCAGGCCACCCCATCACCTGGGACCCTAGTCAGGGGATCCTAGGATTCCCACATAGATTCAATGGGCGGAGACATCTAACAGACCCCTCTCTCCACCATCTCTAGTCACTTCCATCACGAATGTCATTATAAGCTCTCTGTGGGGTTCTTCAGACCGTTCACTCATTATAAATTATCAGTTGTAAGGACTCCCCACTCTCTGCAGGGAGGCTGTCAGCCTGCTCTGCCTCTCAAGGAAGACGGGTCCTGAAGTGAGTGCAGCCTAGAATGTTCCAGCTGTGACCATGGACTGTGAGCTCAGACTGACAGGGACTCAGAGGCCACACAGGCTCCTGTGCTGAATAGGAATAGATATTGGCCCTGGGTCAGATCAACATGGTAAATAGTAAATTATATTTGTATATTTTCTTCAAGTTTGGGAGCTAACTTATCAAATAAAGAAGGGTCTACAATATCTGGGAAGGGCAAGAGACTGGATGACTTAATGATGGCCTTCTTGGTCACTAACAGGCCACCCCATCGCCTGGGGCGCTAGTCAGGGAGTCCTTGATTCAGCTTTCTAGTCTAGCTGAGTCAGCCCTGATCCAGCTTTCTAGTCCTATTCTCAACTCTGACTACATCTTCCCAGACAATATTTTTAGTCCACCTGATATTTTTAGCTTTCAAGCTCCTGTAAGAGTTACCACAGTCATGGGCCCCTAGGAACATACCTAAGATAGACTTCCTTGCTTCTTCCTACCCTAAAATTCCTATTTTCATCTGCCCTATCCCTACTTTTTGGTTCCTGTTTATTAAACATTTTTTCCTACGTTATACCTTATTGCCTTTCCACCACCAAGTTGCAGATGCTACTAGGATTTCATCCTGACCTCCCTGGGCAGACAACCTCACCCATGTGTCCTGCAACCCCACCTCCCCAGAGCCCTGCCCCACCCAGCAGGTAGCACCTGGACCGCAGGCCATCGAAAGGATAAAGCTCTCACTGTTCTTGGCCCCTCTGTGCATCTGCCACTTCCAGACTCATCAAAATCTGTGTGGCATGGCTATGAGTCATCCGGCTACATGCTTTCCTGTCTGCTCTCCTCCTGCTTCATTGATTGGGCTGAGCGCTGAGTAGTCGCACTCCCACTCCATAACAGCACAAGCACTTCTCCCTGGTCTGCCACACAGACTTAACTTCCAACAGGAGCTGAGTTCCAAGGCCCACACACTGCAGTCATGTACTCTATTGATTGCACTGTTCCGGTTACCTGTTTTTGGAGACACAGCACTGTGGTGGCTATCTTTAGGAAGCAGGCTGAAAAAAGAAATTAGCCAGGGCCAGGTAGCAGTGCTGACTGAGTGCACACATGACAGCTCGCAAAGACCCAGGTTCAAACCCCTGGTCCCCACCTGCAGGGGGAAAGCTTCACGAGTGGTGAAGCAGGACTGCAGGTGTCTCTCTGTCTCTCTCCTTATCTCCCCCTTCCCTCTCAATTTCTCTCTGTCTGTATTCAATAATAAATAAATAAAACATTTTTTGAAAAAGAAAGAAAAGAATCTTAAAAAAGGAAAGAGATTATTCTAGACCGATAGACTCTCAAATATGCGCTGTCAGAGACTCCTCTGGTGTCTGCTGCCTCTTACTTCCGCAGCTCTCCCCGTCCTTGCTGGTCCATTGCTGGCCTGCCTGTTTCGAAATCTAACTGGTACCAAGTGTGATAATACGTTCACTGCACCACACTCACAACATGTGAAACTCAAGCACTGTCAGTAACAAGGCAGAAGAGAGGATTAAGGGCCTTTGCTGACTCATAGACTCCGTCAGATTTCCCCAAAACTGACTGAAATAAACATGCCATCATCTATATAAATATCTGTCTCTTGCTCTGTAAACACAGCTCCAAATAAAAATGTTCACACCTCTTCCCACCACAAGGCTGCTCCTGAGTCTATTCTGGAAAGAAATTCTGAGCAGGAGACAGACTGGCTTAGAATTCCTCCCTAGGGGAAGTCAAGTCACATGAATTAGAGCAGTATTTTAATATTACTTTTCTACTAACAGCTGGTTCTTTGACTATTCCAGGCATCTGAAAGAGCGTGTGTATTGTACTACTTAGTGCCGGCAGTCCCTCACAGACAGAGCTGTGTGACAGTCTTAATGCTCACTGTAAGGAGTTGTACACATCACTTCCAGATCAACAGGGAGCTGTGACAGTCCTAATGCCCTCTGTAAGGGACTGTGCGCATCACTTCCAGATCAACGGGGAGCTGTGACAGTCCTAATGCCCTCTGTAAGGGACTGTGCGCATCACTTCCAGATCAACGGGGAGCTGTGACAGTCCTAATGCCCTCTGTAAGGGACCGTGCGCATCACTTCCAGATCAACGGGGAGCTGTGACAGTCCTAATGCCCTCTGTAAGGGACCGTGCGCATCACTTCCAGATCAACGGGGAGCTGTGACAGTCCTAATGCCCACTGTAAGGGACCGTGCGCATCACTTCTAGGTCAACGGGGAGCTGTGACAGTCCTAATGCCCACTGTAAGGGACTGTGCGCATCACTTCCAGATCAACGGGGAGCTGTGACAGTCCTAATGCCCTCTGTAAGGGACTGTGCGCATCACTTCCAGATCAACGGGGAGCTGTGACAGTCCTAATGCCCACTGTAAGGAGTTGTACGCATCACTTCCAGATCAACGGGGAGCTGTGACAGTCCTAATGCCCACTGTAAGGAGTTGTACGCATCACTTCCAGATCAACGGGGAGCTGTGGGTTGTTGCAGGTTCTTTCTTGTCCTGATGACATGCTTGTGAAAAAAGGCCTTTGCACCTCATCATCTGGGGCTCTAGTTGGAAATCCACACAGATATGATGGCCTAGACCTCTAACAGATCCCTCTCTCCACCATCACTGGTCACTTCCATCAGGAACATCATCATAAGTGGACCTTTCCAGGATCTTGCCCTCACTGTAGAGCAGCAAATATAGTAAAACACAGATCACTCAAGGTAGACCTGCCAAGGGAGCACAGAAACTCATACACCCTCAACCAAAGACTGACCTTTAAGAAAATATTATTGGTGGTTTAACACAAGATTGTAAGATAATAGTGGTATAATTTCATAGTAGCATCTGCAACTTGGTGGCTGAAAGGCAGTAAGATATAAAGCGGGACAAATTGCTTAATAATCAGGGACTCAAAGGTAAAGAGTAGAGTAAATGCAGCTAAGGGTCTTTGTGTGGGAAGAAGCTAGGAATCTATTTTAGTATGTTCCAAAGGGCTCATGACTTTAGTAATGTTTGCCTGAGCCTGACAGCTAACATGCAGATGGACTGAAAACTATTGTCTGGGGAGATGGTGTCAGAATTGAGAATAGGACTAGAAAGCTGGATTAGGGCAGAGTAGCTCCCAAACATGAGGAGAGTATATAAATACCATTAACTGTTAACCCCATCGATCTGACCCAGGGCCCAGGGTCTATTCCTATTCAGCACAGGAGCCTGTGTGACCTCTGAGTCCCTGTCAGTCTGAGCTCGCAATCCACGGTCACAGCTGGAACATTCTAAGCTGCACTCACTTCAGGACCTGTCTTCTTCATCTTCCTCAAGGGGCAGAGTAGGCCAACCAGCCTCCCTTTCCAGAGTGGGGCGTCCCTGCCATTCCTGCTCCACAGTGAGGGCAGGTCCTGGAGAGAGGCCCGAGAGAGGGCTTATGATGTTGTTCCTGAGGGAGGTGAGACTGGTTCTTTTTAACGTCATCTTAGACTAAGCACACAGCCTCGTGAGGGGCACACATGGAGCAGTGAGGGAGGAAGGGAACACCTGCCTTGCCGGCCAGATCACTTCAATCAACCCTGGCGATCAAGGGGGTGGCAGACGCTGTGGTCAGCGCAGCCTCACATCCAGTCCTGACAAAGTCTTAGAGACAGGCTGGCTATTTCCTCCCCACCCTCAAATCTCACGTGCTGCGATTCTCTCTGTTCTATCAATACACGAGGAAAGCGATCCAGTGGTTGAGAATCCAAATATTATTTGTTTGCTACATGCTGGAAAGAAAAAAGGGCAAGGGCTATAGGGACACGCTTGTTCATATTCACAAGACAAAGACCGTGAAAAATGGTTCAGTGTAGGGCATAGAAAAAATAAAGTGGAGAGGTACAGAGATGGCTCTCTGTGCTGACCTTTCTGTATCTGACTTAAAATGATGGAACCTGGGACTTTGGAGCCTAAGGCATGAGAGGCTCTTTGCATAACCATTATGGTATCTATCCCCAAAACTACATTAAAGAAAAAAAATAAAAAGACTGCTACCATGGTTATTACTGGAGCTCCTGGTAGCCATTTCCCCCCTTCCTGTCTTTTTTCCCCTTCCTCCCTTCTGTCCTTCCTTCCTTTCTTCTTTCTTCCCTCCCTCCCTCCTTCCTTTCTTCCCTCCCTTCCTTCATATATATATATATATATATATATATATATATAGAGAGAGAGAGAGAGAGAGAGTGAATTGAGAAGAAAAGGAAAGTAGAGAGGGAGAGAGAGACCTGCAGCACTGCTTCACTGCTCATAAACCTTTTCCCCTGCAGCTGGGGGCTGGGGATTTAAACCCACGTCCTTGTGTTCTCCTGGGTGTCTCAAGTGTCTGGCTTTGGAATCTTGTAAAGTGTATTATCTTTCTATTTTAATCATGACATCTTCCTTTTAGCGATTAAGATTTCATTTATCTTTTAACTAGAGTCCCTCTTGCATGCAACTCTTGAACATTCCTGCTATGCTATCTCCATGATCTTAATTTTTTTGAATTTAACGAAAAAGATAAATGACATTCTAGATTATGTAAGTAAGTAGCCACATAAAAATCCAAACTCTTCAAGGATTACCAGTCATTTTATGTAGGCAGAGCCCTTGCACCGTTGACTACTATGGGCTTGCTTATGTCCCTGCCCAAAGCGCACTTGGTAACTTGCTGACGCCAGTTGGTGATGTCATGAGGAGGCAGAAGCATTGTGAGGTGGTAGATCAGGAGGGTGGAGTCCTTATGATGTGGTGTCTGAACATGAAGGGACTGACAGTCCTCTCTCTCTCTTTCTCGCATCTCCAACATGTGAAGACCGAGAAGAAACCTTCATTTGTCCACCCAGAAGATGGACTTTACCAGACAGGGCATCTGCCGACATCCTTGCCTGAGAATTTCCAACTCCCAGAACTGTGAGACTTATTTTGCTGTTTAAGACACCTAGTTGCAGAGTAAGTCATGAACATAAAAATTCCACAAAACTCAGTAGGGAATTTCAGTCAAATAGATTATCAAAGGAGATTCTTGGGTTGTTTTGTTTTGTTTTGTTAGTGATTTAATGATGATGAGCAAGATTGTAAGGTAACGGGTACAATCCCACACAGTTCCCACCACCAGAGTTCTGTGTCCCATCCCCTCCATGGGAAGCTTCCCTGTTCTTCATCCCTCTGGGAGTCTGGACCCGAATTCTTTACGGGGAGCAGAAGGTGGGAGTTCTGGCTGCTGTCACTGCTTCTCCGCTGGACATGGGTGTTGGCAGGTGGACCCACACCCCCAGCCTGTGTCTGTCTGTCCCTAGTGGGGCAGGGCTCTGGGGAGGGGAGGCTCCAGGACATATGGGTGAGGGCGTCTGCCCAGGGAGGTCAGGGTGGCATCATGGCAGCATCTGCAGCTTGGTGGCTGAAAAATACATTTCTGTGTGTCTCCTTCACTCTGAATTTCCTGCTTCATTTCTGGCAGTTGTGGTCACCAGGATTCTTTCCCCACATCTAACAATCCTGTGGTACCAGCTGAGTGTATTATAATCTAACTTGATCTGAAGACAGCAGATTCCACAGGGCCCGCGTTCAGGCTCTCATTCTTCAAATACCAATTACAAAGCCAGCTATAAATTGGAAGTCTAGAAAAATACTCTACTCCATACAGATACTCACAAAACACACCAGAGGAATGATGAGCAAACAGGTGAGGAGACAGAGCAAGGCTGAAAAAGAGTCCCAGGCTTTTGACCCCTGGGAGTCAGGAGGCACCTTCCTCCCAACATGTAGGTGATGTCTGAACTTGTCCTTTCAAGAGATTTCTGGAGACTTCATAGTGGAGGCGCGCTTGATTAATTCGCTGCTGCCATTGGTGAAGTCAACACCCATCCTTCCTGTCCTCCTTGGTGGTAGGCGGTGTGCTGCACGGCCCAATCCTACACTCTGGTCTCCCTGGCGACCAGCTCCCACCTGTAGGCACTTTCCAAAATTACCTCATTAACATAAACCTCTTTAACATAAGGCTCATTAGCATAAGCCTCATTAACATAGGCTGGGCTGTGGTTGCAGGCCACTGACTTTGCATAACAAAAAGGGCCTTCCTTGCTCTTATCAGGATCTCTGTGCTAAAAATAGATTTTTGATTATAAATCACAGTCTCTATCGGACAGGGATATATAATTCACAGAAGGAAAGGATAAGCAGCAGTAGGCATAGAGAGTGGTCCTGTTGTCAGCAAGACGCACATAATTTCAAATAAAACCGGCTTTTTAAATTGACATTTTTAAGTTAAAATTTTGATAACGATAATAACTACAACAATAAAACAACAAGGGCAACAAAAAAAGAGAATAAATGAATAAATATAAAAAATAAATAAAGTTAAAATCTTGATAGCATAAATGAAAGGTGAAGAGAGTATTTTAAAAGTGGGAAGTTTTAAATCAACTGCTATTTGTAAGTATCAATTAATACAGCCTTATGGAAGACATTTTGGTAGAGTCTTATGGGAAACTTTTCAAAACACCAAGTCTAGAAATGTAAGCCGCGTTCAGGCTTGTAGTGAGTAGAGAGACGACCAGGGACTCATGGCTGAGTGGTGCGCAGTTCAGTCTTTATTCATATGGAACGCAGCGCAGTCTAAGCCATCTCTAATCACAGTCCTGTCCTTATACATCCTGAGGCAGAAGAGTCAGGTCCGAAGAGGATGTACGTAGGATAAGGGGGTGGGGAGAAGGAGAAACCATGCAAAACAGGGAGGATTAAACCAGTGCCCTGCAGGCAGGGCGGTGCTTAGTTAACAGTGGTTATGTAAACAGAATACAGGGTTAAGCAGGGGGATTAAACCAATGAAACAGAAGGGGTCTTAGAAGCAGAAGCATACCAACATACCAGGACATCTGTTTAGTGATGCTGTTGCAGCACAGGTGGTGACAACGACAACAAAAAGGACACAAGCCACATGTCTGTCCAGGGAGGCCGGTTGGCATCATGGCGGCATCTGGAACCTGGTGGCTGAAAGAGAGCTAACATACAAAGCCAAACAAATTGTTGACGAATCATGAACCTACAGGCTGGAACAGTGCAGATGAAGAGTTGGGGGGTCTCCATTTTGGAAATAGCTAGTAGGGCTGTTTTAGGTCTATTCCAAAGGGGCCCATGACTTTACTAGCTTTTGCCTGACTGAGCCTGACATCTGATATGCAGGTGGACCCAGGTGGTTGTCTGGGGGGACAATGTCATGGCTGGTAAAAGGACCAGAAAGCTGGATCAGGGAAGAGAGTAGCTCCATAATATGGGGAAGGGGTATGAATATTGTTGACTGCAAACCCCATGGAGTTGCAGACTGAACTTTTACTGAGAAGGCCCCAAGTCAGAGCAGAAGGCCAAGTCAGATGTTTGATATAGATAAGGCAACTGTGCCCATCTCTAGCTACAGGAACCAAGGTCACTGCCGTATTTTGTCTTTAACTGCTTGTCATGTCAGGTTCTGTAGCCCTGACTAGCTTCTGCCCTCCTGAAAGGTACCTACCCGCCCAGCAGTATAGCTTATGCCATGGCTAAGCTTTCCCAGACACAGCTGTAGAGGAAAGGTAACAGGCACCAGGCCCTGAGCAATGGGTCAAGTCCCACCCATAACCGGCCGCCTCCACTTCTTTTTTTTTTTTTTTTTTGCCTCCAGGGTTATCGCTGGAGCTCAGTGCCTGCACCATGAATCCACTGCTCCTAGAGGCCTTTCTTTTCCCCCTTTTGTTGCCCTTGTTGTTGTAGCCTTGTGTGGTTATTATTGTTGTTAGTGATGTTGTTCATTGTTGGATAGGACAGAGAGAAATGGAGAGAGGAGGGGAAGACAGAGAGGGAGAGAGAAAGATAGACACCTGCAGACCTGCTTCACCGCCTGTGAAACAACTCCCCTGCAGGTGGGGAGCCGGGGGCTTGAACCGGGATCCTCACGCCGGTCCTTGTGCTTTGCACCACCTGCGCTTAACCCGCTGCTCTACCACCTGACCCCGCCCCCCATTTACTTTTCCATGAATGACTTAAAGACCACATTGGAGCTCCCCTGCAGTGCAGGATGGGGTTCAGGATCCTGAATGTGAACTCTGAGAGCCCAGGTAGCTGACTGGTGCCCTGGGGCGGTACAGTGGTAGCACACAGCTGCTGGCTTCCACTGGCAGGCTCAAGGCAGAGGCCGGGGTCATCAATCAGTAATAGTTGACAGCATGACATTTGATGACAGCTGGTGGCTTGAGGTCAGCAGGACTCAATGACTCATCTCCCGACATCTGCCCCGACAAGTCTGTTTTTGTGTCTCACAGGAGTTTCTGTCAGTCACCTAGACAGCGCCAGGATACCTTGAGTATATCACAGCAAAGTGGGTTGGGACTCAAACTCCTAGAAGCTTCTTCTTTATTCAGTAATTGCTTTTATTTCTCTTTTACAATGATATTTTTATTTGTACATCACAAACTTATTACTTTTTTAAAAAAGTAAATAGTGATTTCTAAGACTAGAGGTTAATAGGAGTATAGATGAACACTGTTCCCAGCACAGTAGGTCTGTGTCCCTACACCCACTCCCCTGCAGAGGCGCTTAAAATCTCCCCCCACCCCACCCCAGAGTCATTTACTTTGGTGTGATACTCTAAGCCCAGATGCAGATTCTGCTTCGTGTTTCCAGTTCTGTTCTTCTTTCTCAACTTCTGTGAATGGGATCGTCCTATATTCATCCTTCTTTCTCTGGCTTATCTCACTTAACATAATTTCTTCAATCTCCATCCAAGAAGGAATAAAGAACATGGATTCAGGGGGGCAGACAGGGGGCACAGCGGGATAAACGCACATGGCATGCGCAAGGACCGTAGTAAGGACCCCAGTTCAAGCCCCCGGCTCCCCACCTGCAGGGGAGTTGCTTCACAAGCAGTGAAGCAGGTCTGCAGGTGTCTGGCTTTCTCTCCCCTTCTCTGTCTTCCCCTCCTCTCTCCATTTCTCTCTGTCCTATCCAACAACAACAACGATAAATAACAAGAGCAACGAAAGGAAACAAAAAAGCTTCCAGGAGCAGTGGATTCATAGTGCAGGCACCCAGCCCCAGCAATAACCCTGGAGGCAAGAAAAAAAAAAAAGGTGGGTTCATTATTCTTAATAGCTGAGTAGTATTCCATTGTGTATATAGACCACAACTTGCTCAGCCACTCATCTGTTGTTGGACACCTGGGTTGCTTCCAGCTTTGAGCTGTTAGAGATTGTGCTGCTGTGCACAGATCTTTTGGATGGGTGGATGGGTGTGCTGAATTCCTTAGGATCCACCCTGGAGTCTTCTTACTGCTCAGAGCTGTCGTTTGTACTGTGATTCGCTTTAGACCCATGGGCTCCAGACTTGGCTTAGGAAGGTATAACCCACCCAGCCCCATAAACCTAAAGGAGTTTCCTACTAAAGGCTGAAACATGAGTCAGCCAGCTGGAAAGAGCATGACCTCTCAACTGCTCCTGGAGCAGACTGTGAAGCCTACCAGACGCGTCCTGGGAGGCGGACAGTACTTTAACGAGAGCGTGTGGTGGCCTGGGAGGGAGGTCTCCATCAGCCTCGTAGGTGAGCATATAGTCAAGACTGGACGCAGCAAGCGTCTCCATTCTTTACACCCTTTTAGCTGGAGCCTATCACCATCGGGCAGTGGAATTCCCGATCCAGTTTTTTGTTTTACTCTTTGAGGACTGAGTCTGTTAGGCACTGTCTACTGTGGCGCATCCCTCTAGATCTTTGCCTCAGAGTAGATGGTGCATTGTCCATGTCCTTCAGCACACACACACTTAAAACACACGTTTCAGAATGGCATCCTGATAACTAGGACTGCATTCTGTTTGTTCTCCTCCTCCTTTCTTTAGGACTGCATTCTGTTTGTTCTCCTCCTCCTTTCTTTTCTTTTCTCCTTTTTAAAATTATCTTTATTTATTTATTGGATAGAGGCAGCCAGAGATCAAGGGGGGGGAGATAGAGAGGGAGAGACAGAAAGACACCTTCACCACTCGCAAAGCTTTCTCGCTGCAGGTAGAGTTTTGTTTTTTTTCCTTTTCAGCACTGGTTAAGATCACAAAATTAAGGATGGGGGAGATGGAATGATGGCTATGCAAACAGATTCTTGTGCCTGAGACTCCAAGGTTCCAGGTTTAATCCCCCGCACCACCATAAGCCAGAGCTGAGTAGGACTCTGGTAAAAAAGAAAAAAAAATCTTCTTAGTCACAAAATTAATTTTATTATTTACAGATGGATTGTCACTCGTGACTCACAGAGTAATAATAGGTCACACGTGGGCTCTCTGCCCCTCACTGGCCTGTGACGGTGCTGCCACTGCCAGAATTCTAGGTCTGCTGTTTGCTGCCAGTCTTAGGTCTCTCAGTTAGCTGAAAGTAGTCTAGAACTGTAAATCATTTAGACACACACATTTAAAATTGCCTCAAATAGTCACCAAAACATCTCAATATGCCTTTTTTTCCCCCTGTCACTTCATTTCATTTCCTAAAAGCCACTAATTCCTAGATAGAAACCCTGGAAACTTAAACGCCAAGATCAGATCAGATGCCATGTGGGTGGTATAATGACAAGTTACCTCTTAAAAAATCAACAAATTCTGATATTTCCATATTGTTATTTATAAAAATAATAAGAAGGGGCTGGGTGGTGGTGCACATGCTTGAGCGCACACATTACAATGAGCAGGGACCCAGGTTCAAGCCCCCGGTCCCCACCTGCAGGGGGAAAGCATTGCAAGTGGAGAAGTGGGGCTGCAGGTGTCTCTGTCTCTTCTTCCCCATCTCCCCTGCCCTCTCAATTTCTGACTGTTCTATCTAGCAAATAAATAAAGATAATTTGAAAAATTAAATAAGAAGCTTCTGACAGTGGAGACAGTATGATGGCTATGGAAAAGAATTTCGTACCTGAGGCTTTGAGGTCCAGATTTAATTCCTTGCATCACAATAAACCAGGTCTGAGCACTTTTCTGGCCTCTCTTTATTTTTCTTTCTTTCTGTTACTCTCATTGAAAAAAATAAATAGGATGTAAAATAATAATAATAAAAATAAAATAGTTTTAGAAACCACTGGTTCATGAGCACTCACTGCAATCCTTAATTAAGATCGAATTACTACAGTTTTATGTTAGTAAAAATTGTTCTCATAGTCTTAATATTTTACTTTCTTGGCTTTTTTTACTTTAATTTCTTTATTGGGATATTGATGGTTTATAGTCAACAGTAAAATACGATCATTTGTGCATGCATATCATTTCCCAGTTATCCACATAAGGATCCAGCCCCCACTAGGTCCTCCTCTGCCATCATGTTCCAGGACCTGAACCCTTCCCCCCACGCCACAGTCTTTTACTTTGGTGCAGGACACCAGTAGTATGCATATTTCTTTATGGTTTGGGGAAGTTGTATTCACTGAGGACCTCTGCCAAAATAAAAGCATGGCTATAGGCCATGGGTGTATCTTCAGATCAGGTTAAATTGCCCGTCTCTGAGTTCTCAGGAACAAGATGTGAGTCCAGAGAAGAGAAGCAAACACACACAGTAGTAGTCTCTGAGTTCTCAGGAACAAGATGTGAGTCCAGAGAAGAGAAGCAAACACACACAGTAGTAGCTTTCACAACCCTAGTCCAGCGTTTGTTCTCTCACTCCTTTTTCATGGTGAACACACTTGTGTTGCCCTGCAACTCTTTGAAGCACTCTATCCTTTCATTTTATTCTACTTTTGTTTGTTTGTATGAGTGAGAAAGATACCACAACACCACTTACCTCTAGCTCAAGGACTGAACCTGGGACCCTCAGACATGCCACTTCTATGCTGTCACATGCTGAGATCTCTCCCCAGCCTGAAGCTCTCCGTAACAAAGGATTGTTACAGTGGCAGGTCCTTGAGCATGCAGACAGCTGGTCAACCAAAGCCATCCTAGGCTCCCATTTGGCCAACCTTAGAATGTAACCATTAAAATGTCATTGAGCCAAATAATCAACTAAATGAGGGATGGGAGCAACACCTGAGTCAAGATCTATCTCCCCAGGGAGAACTTAAATGACAGAAGGCAGGCTTCTCTAATCGCTTCTCCACTGGACATGGGCATTGGCATATCCGCACCCCCAGCCTGTCTCTGTCTGTCCCTAGTGGGGCAGGGCTCTGGGAAGGGGAGGTTCCAGGACACACTGGTGAGGTCGTCCACCCAGGGAAGTCAGGTTGGTGTCATGGTACCATCTGCAACGTGGTGGCTGAAAAGCAGTCAGATATAAAGCAGAACAGATTTACATACTCTTACCGTATTTGAGAGCTACTCTCTTCCCTGATCCAGCCTTCTAGTCCTTTTTCCAACTCTGACACCATCTCCCCAGACAATACCTTTGACCCACCTGCATGTCAGCTGTTGGGCTCAGGCAAAAATCAGTAAAGTCATGGGCCCCCTGGAAAATATCAAAAGTGGACCTACCGGCTTTTTCCAAAACGGAGACCCCGAATCTCATGTGCTATAGGTTTACCTTCAGGTTCCTGATTTCTAAACTTTTCTTACTTCAAAGAGTTGAGTCACTGTCCTCACCTACACCTTGAGCAACTGCTTCTTCAGGGCTGACCAAGCACCAACTTCCCAAACAGAGCAGAGACCCCAAACTCAGAAAATTCAAAAAAACGGATCTTTGTTGTAAATCCCAATTTATGTAAATAGGCCTTAGTATCAGGAATGCAGGGTGCTTTGTGAGGCTCCTCACAATTACCCAACACTTCCTTAACTGCCTCCCCTGCCCTTCTTCTTCTAGCGTTTGCCCTTCTTCCATAGCCAGTTAACAGCGTCAGGTTGAGCCTGATGTAAAGTTTCGAGACCTCCTTTGAATCTGGAGAGGTGGCAGTCCCCCGCCCTGAGAAGCTGAAGTAGGGCAAGGGCCAGAGTGAGGGCGCAGCACAACAAAGGAGCAGGAGCTGTGGAGTCAGCCAGAGGGGCCTCCCTTCTCTGTGCCTGGTGACAAAGAGGACGTCTCTGAACCATCTTGGACATTAGCTATAAGATGAAAACGAGTGTCCCTGAGCGGGCACAGTGGATGCCACTGGACTCAGGGTGCTGTTCTGAGCTCTTCTTACCCTGTGTCTGTGCTTTCCTCACTCAGTTCACCTACATTCACCCAGATCCTCCTACATTCACCCTTCTCTTTGTGACTTACCTCACATGACATGATTCTTCCAAGCTCCCTCTGAGACGGGGATGTGGGACACAAGAAATGGCTCTGAAAGAGTTTAAGGGAAAGAATTGAGCACAATGACACCTCAGCTTTGAAGGTGCTAAAATTTAGCTTGTGCGGGGCGAGGAGGTGGGGTAGAGAGCATCATGGTGATGCCCATAGACTCTCATACCTGAGGCTCCAGAGTCCCAGATTCAGTCTCCTGCACCACCATAAACCAGAGCTGAGTAGTGCTCTGGTGAATAATAATAATAATGATCAATTAATTGATTAAATAAAAGTAGTTAATAGATGGGGCAGGTGGTAATGCACCTGGTTGAGTGCACATGTTACAGTGTGCAAGGACCCAGGTTCAAGCCCCTAGTCCCCACCTGCAGGAGGAGAGCTTTCTGAGTGGTGAAACAGGGCTGCACGTGTCTCTCTGTCTCTCTCCCTCTCTGTCACCCTCTTGATTTCTGGCTGTCTCTATCCAATAAATAAATGAAGATAATAAAAACATTTAAAAAATAAATTAAATGAGCTAGTAGAGAAAAAATTTAGAACTGTTTCAGATGACTATTGAGTGAACTGGCCTAGTTTTATCTTCTTCCAGCAATTCTTGAGGTTTGAAGAGGCTCCAAGTGCACTCTGAGAGTGCTTAGCCTCGCCCTCAGCAGATTATTTATAAGACTTGCTTTCATTAACTAACAGTAGTTTTTAAAAATTGTGAAGCTAATTTCTCTTGCATTCACATTAATGTCTTCTTATCTTTGTCTCCTACAACAGAGATATTACACCACTATAATTTTTCTAGGAAAATGCTTATCCTACACACTTAAGATTTTAAGTCCATGGTCTGGGAGGTGGTGCAGTGGATAAACCACTGGATTCTCAACCATGAGGTCCCGAGTTCTATCCTCGGCAGCACATGTACCAGAGTGATGTCTGGTTCTTTCTCTCCCCCTGTATCTCTCATGAATAAATAAATAAATAAATTCTTTAAAATAAAAGATTTAAAGTCCAAGGGACTGGGCAGTGGCACACCTGGTTGAGCACACATTACAATGCACAGGGTCCCAGGTTCGAGCTCCCAGTCCCCACTTGCAGGGGGAAAGACTTCATTCAACAGCGTGACACTGTTTATAGAGTCTCAGGAGATTCCCACTGTCTCTCTCTCCCTGCATTCCTTAATATCCTTTTTTATTTATTTACTTATTTTTTAACTTATTTCTATTTATTTATTTTCCCTTTTGTTGCCCTTGTTTTTTATTGTTGTAGTTATTGATGTAGTTGTTGTTGGATAGGACAGAGAGAAATGGAGAGAGGAGGGGAAGACAGAGAGGGGGAGAGAAAGCCAGACACCTGCAGACCTGCTTCACCACCTGTGAAGCGACTCCCCTGCAGGTGGGGAGCTGGGGGCTTGAACCGGCATCCTTCCCCCGGTCCTTGCACTTTGCACCACGTGCACTTAACCCGCTGCACTACCGCCTGACTCCCTATTTATTTGTTTTTTATAGCTGGGGCTCAGTGCCAGCATGATGACTTGACCGCTCCCAACCTCCAAGGTCCTTGAACATGGTAACCTGTGTGTTTAACCAGGTTCACCACCACTTGACCCCCAGTTAGGAAGTTTCTTGCATCGCAAGCTAAGTTCATGTGTTACATGTCAACTTACACCCTAATTAAGATAATAAAAACGACACACTTTACCTTTGGCTCCCTTTCCCCAGAACCACACGTTAGATGTTCATGCAGAGAATTCTAAATTCTGCACAAGGGGGGACCTGTGACCATTTTGTCTGGTAATATTGGCTGAGCCCCTAGGACAGAGCTTGGTAGGCATAATGTGTTTTGTCATTGGATGAGGTCATTCGCTTTTTCTAGGTAGAGAGAGGCGGAGAGAGAATGAATGAAACCACGGCATTGAGCTTCCTCTAGTGCAGCGGGGGCCAGGCGCAGACCTGTCCTCACACGTGGCAGCACACTGCGCAAGTGAGCTATCATCTCACTGGTTCCTCGATGGATTAGTTTCCACTGTCAAACATCTACTTCTGACCGCTTCAGTCCATCTAGCGAAGCACTATAGGTCCGGTCCACAGATGCATCTCTACCATGGACTCCCCAGAACTGCTCTGAGTGTTGAGCCTCATTTGGGGCTCATTCCTGAGGAAAGAAACAATGAGTACTGTGAAGATGCACTCAGTTTTAGTGACTGCCTTGGTGCTCACTACTCGCTTTTTCTGTCTTAAGTTCTCCTTGACTGAGCATTCCCCAGATTAGTTGGGACATGTGTTGGAGTGATTTTTGTATTAAGGGTTATGAATGGTAGTGCTTTTTATTAATGACTGAATATTGATTTACAAAATTATGAGACAACATAATTCCACACCAATCCCACCACCAGACCTCTGTGTCCCCATACCCTCCACTGGGAACTGCAGTCGTTCTCCCAAGGTCACACGTGGGTTGGCTATAATTTCTATAAGTGTCTGTCTGTATTTGTGTATATTAGCCCCTCCCCCTGTGGTCTCCTGTTTATTGTTTCTATAAGTGTCTGTCTGTATCTGTGTATATTAACCTCCGCCCCCTGTGGTCTCCTGTTTATTGTTTCTATAAGTGTCTGTCTGTATCTGTGTATATTAACCTCCGCCCCCTGTGGTCTCCTGTTTATTGTTTCTATAAGTGTCTGTCTGTATCGGTGTATATTAACCTCCTCCCCCTGTGGTCTCCTGTGTATTGTTTCTATAAGTGTCTGTATCTGTGTATATTAGCCTCCTCCCCCTGTGGTCTCCTGTTTATTGTTTCTATAAGTGTCTGTCTGTATCGGTGTATATTAGCCCCTCCCCCTGTGGTCTCCTGTGTATTGTTTCTATAAGTGTCTGTATCTGTGTATATTAGCCTCCTCCCCCTGTGGTCTCCTGTTTATTGTTTCTATAAGTGTCTGTCTGTATCTGTGTATATTAGCCCCTCCCCCTGTGGTCTCCTGTTTATTGTTTCTATAAGTATCTGTATCTGTGTATATTAGCCGCTCCCCCTGTGGTCTCCTGTGTATTGTTTCTATAAGTGTCTGTATCTGTGTATATTAGCCTCCTCCCCCTGTGGTCTCCTGTTTATTGTTTCTATAAGTGTCTGTCTGTATCTGTATATTAACCTCCTCCCCCTGTGGTCTCCTGTTTATTGTTTCTATAAGTGTCTGTCTGTATCTGTATATTAACCTCCTCCCCCTGTGGTCTCCTGTTTATTGTTTCTATAAGTGTCTGTCTGTATCTGTGTATATTAGCCCCTCCCCCTGTGGTCTCCTGTGTATTGTTTCTATAAGTGTCTGTATCGGTGTATATTAGCCCCTCCCCCTGTGGTCTCCTGTGTATTGTTTCTATAAGTGTCTGTATCAGTGTATATTAGCCTCCTCCCCCTGTGGTCTCCTGTTTATTGTTTCTATAAGTGTCTGTCTGTATCTGTGTATATTAGCCCCTCCCCCTGTGGTCTCCTGTTTATTGTTTCTATAAGTATCTGTATCTGTGTATATTAGCCGCTCCCCCTGTGGTCTCCTGTTTATTGTTTCTATAAGTGTCTGTCTGTATCGGTGTATATTAACCTCCTCCCCCTGTGGTCTCCTGTGTATTGTTTCTATAAGTGTCTGTATCTGTGTATATTAGCCTCCTCCCCCTGTGGTCTCCTGTGTATTGTTTCTATAAGTGTCTGTCTGTATCGGTGTATATTAGCCCCTCCCCCTGTGGTCTCCTGTGTATTGTTTCTATAAGTGTCTGTATCTGTGTATATTAGCCTCCTCCCCCTGTGGTCTCCTGTTTATTGTTTCTATAAGTGTCTGTCTGTATCTGTATATTAACCTCCTCCCCCTGTGGTCTCCTGTTTATTGTTTCTATAAGTGTCTGTCTGTATCTGTATATTAACCTCCTCCCCCTGTGGTCTCCTGTTTATTGTTTCTATAAGTGTCTGTCTGTATCTGTGTATATTAGCCCCTCCCCCTGTGGTCTCCTGTGTATTGTTTCTATAAGTGTCTGTATCGGTGTATATTAGCCTCCTCCCCCTGTGGTCTCCTGTTTATTGTTTCTATAAGTGTCTGTCTGTATCTGTGTATATTAGCCCCTCCCCCTGTGGTCTCCTGTTTATTGTTTCTATAAGTATCTGTATCTGTGTATATTAGCCGCTCCCCCTGTGGTCTCCTGTTTATTGTTTCTATAAGTGTCTGTCTGTATCGGTGTATATTAGCCCCTCCCCCTGTGGTCTCCTGTGTATTGTTTCTATAAGTGTCTGTATCTGTGTATATTAGCCTCCTCCCCCTGTGGTCTCCTGTTTATTGTTTCTATAAGTGTCTGTCTGTATCTGTATATTAACCTCCTCCCCCTGTGGTCTCCTGTTTATTGTTTCTATAAGTGTCTGTCTGTATCTGTATATTAACCTCCTCCCCCTGTGGTCTCCTGTTTATTGTTTCTATAAGTGTCTGTCTGTATCTGTGTATATTAGCCCCTCCCCCTGTGGTCTCCTGTGTATTGTTTCTATAAGTGTCTGTATCAGTGTATATTAGCCCCTCCCCCTGTGGTCTCCTGTGTATTGTTTCTATAAGTGTCTGTCTGTATCTGTATATTAACCTCCTCCCCCTGTGGTCTCCTGTGTATTGTTTCTATAAGTGTCTGTCTGTATCGGTGTATATTAACCTCCTCCCCCTGTGGTCTCCTGTGTATTGTTTCTATAAGTGTCTGTCTGTATCTGTGTATATTAGCCCCTCCCCCTGTGGTCTCCTGTGTATTGTTTCTATAAGTGTCTGTCTGTATCGGTGTATATTAACCTCCTCCCCCTGTGGTCTCCTGTGTATTGTTTCTATAAGTGTCTGTCTGTATCTGTATATTAACCCCCTCCCCCTGTGGTCTCCTGTGTATTGTTTCTATAAGTGTCTGTATCTGTGTATATTAGCCCCTCCCCCTGTGGTCTCCTGTGTATTGTTTCTATAAGTGTCTGTCTGTATCGGTGTATATTAACCTCCTCCCCCTGTGGTCTCCTGTGTATTGTTTCTATAAGTGTCTGTCTGTATCTGTATATTAACCCCCTCCCCCTGTGGTCTCTTGTGTATTGTTTCTATAAGTATCTGTCTGTATCGGTGTATATTAGCCCCTCCCCCTGTGGTCTCCTGTGTATTGTTTCTATAAGTGTCTGTCTGTATCAGTGTATATTAGCCCCTCCCTCTGTGGTCTCCTGTTTATTGTTTCTGTAAGTGTCTGTCTGTATCTGTGTATATTAGCCCCTCCCCCTGTGGTCTCCTGTTTATTGTTTCTATAAGTGTCTGTCTGTATCGGTGTATATTAGCCCCTCCCTCTGTGGTCTCTCGTTTTCTCTTCCCAAGTCACACCTACACCAGTTACTAATCCAGATCTTCTACACCCAAATGTCCCTCCCTTGCTCCTCCTCTCTCTCTGGTTCCTGATGGAGTTGGGGTTCAGAGCACTCTTGTCATCTTCCCCCCCCCCCCATCTCTTCTCTCCCTCTGGGAGTATGGACCAAATTTCTCTTTTTCTTTCTTTTTTTTTTAAGTTAGTATTTTTTTTCCCTTGGGGGGATTAATGTTTTACATTCGACAGTAAATACAATAGTTTGTACATGCATAATGTTTTTCAGTTTTCCACATAACAATACAACCCCCACTAGGTCCTCTGTCATCCCCTTTGGACTTGTACTCTCCCCCCCCAACCCACCCCAGAGACTTTTACTTTGGTGCAATACACCAACTCCAGTTCAGGTTCTTTTTTTTTTTTTTTCTTTTTGTTGCCCTAGTGTTTTTTATTGTTGCTGTAGTAGTTGTTGTTGTTGTTATTGATGTTACTGCTGTCGTTAGATAGGACAGAGAGAAATGGAGAGATTAGGGGAAGACAGAGAGGGGGAGAGAAAGACAGACACCTGCAGACCTGCTTCACCGCCTGTGAAGCAACTCCCCTGCAGGTGAAGAGCTGGGGGCTCGAACCGGGATCTTTACGCCGGTCCTCATGCTTTGCACCATGTGCACTTAACCCGCTGTGCTACCACCTGACTCCCTCCAATTGAGCTTCTACTTGTGTTTTCTTTTCTGCTCTTGTTTTTCAACTTCTGCCTGACAGTGAGATCATCCCATATTCATCTTCTGTTCTGACTTATTTCACTTAACATGATAACATCAAGCTCCATCCAAGATGGGCTGAAAGTGGTGAAGTCACCATTTTTAATAGCTGAGTAGTATTCCATGGTGTATAGAGACCACAACTTGCTCAGCCACTCATCTGTTGTTGGACACCTGGGTCGCTTCCTCGGTTCCTTTGACCCCACACCCTCTCCAGCATTTGCTGCTGTTACCTTTTCTGATGTCTGACATTCTCACAGGAGTGAAGTGGTATCTCATTGCCGCCTTTATTTGCATTTCTCTGACAATCAAAGACTTGAAGCATTTTTCCATGTGTTTCTCAGCCTTTTGGATCTCTTCTGTGGTGAATATTCTATCCATGTCCTCTCCTCATTCTTGGATTGGGTTATTTGTTTTCTTATTGTTGAGTTTGGTAAGCTCTTTATATATTCTGGTTATTAGCCTCTTGTCTGATATATGCCATGTAAAGATCTTCTCCCATTCTGTGAGGGGTCTCTTGGTTTGGGTAGTGGTTTCTTTTGCTGTGAAGAAGCTTTTTAATTTGATGTAGTCTCATAGGTTTATACTTGCCTTAGTCTTCTTTGTATTTGATTCATTGAAGATGTCTTTAAAATTTATGTGGAAAAGAGTTCTGCCAATATTTTCTTCTAAGTATCTGGTAGTTTCTGCTCTAACATCCAAGTCCTTGATCCACTTGAAATTTATTTTTGTATGTGGTGAAATATAGTGGTTCCGTTTCATTCTTCTGCATGTTTCAACCCATTTTTTCCAACACCATTTGTTGAAGAGACTCTGCTTTCCCCATTTAATAGTCTGGGCACCTTTGTCAAAGATTAGATGTCCATACGTGTGGGGCCTCATTTCTTGGCTCTCAGTTCTATTTCACTGGTCAGTGTGTCTATTCATGTTCCAGTAACAAGCAGTTTTGATGACAATGGCCCTATAATACAATTTGAGATCTGGGAGTGTGATGCCTCCGGTTCTGTTCTTTCTTCTCAAGATTGTTTTGGCAATTCTAGGTCTTTTCTGGTCCAGATAAACATTTGTAGTGCTTGTTCTATTCTCCTAAAAAATGTGCTTGGGATCTTGATAGGGATAGCATTAAATTTGTAGATGGCTTTGGATAGTATATTCATTTTGATTATGTTAATTCTTCCAGCCCGTGAACATGGAATATCTTTTCACTTCTTTGTGTCTTTTTCAATTTCCTTGAGTAATGACTCATAATTTTCAGTATACCAGTCTTTCACTTCTTTGGTTAGGTTTATTCCTAGATATTTGATTGTTTTTGTTGCTATAGTAAAAGGAACTGATTTCTGGATTTCATCTTCTTTTTTTTTAATATTTATTTTATTTATTTATTCCCTTTGTTGCCCTTGTTGTTTTTTTTTATTGTTGTAGTTATTATTGTTGTTGTCATTGTTGGATAGGACAGAGAGAAATGGAGAGAGGAGGGAAAGACAGAGCGGGGGAGAGAAAGACAGACACCTGCAGACCTGCTTCACCGCCTGTGAAGCGACTCCCCTGCAGGTGGGGAGCTGGGGCTCGAACCGGGATCCTTATGCCGGTCCTTGTGCTTTGCGCCACCTGCTCTTAACCCGCTGCGCTATAGCCCGACTCCCTGGATTTAATCTTCTAACTTAGTGTTTGCATAGAGAATGCCACTGACTTTTGTATGTTAATTTTGTAGCCTGACACCTTACTGTATTGCCTGATGATTTCCAAAAGCTTCTTGCTGGATTCCTTAGGTTTTTCTATGTATATTATCATGTCATCTGCAAATAAGGAGAGTTTGGCTTCTTCTCTTCCAATCTGTATGCCTTTAATTCCTTGCTCCTGCCTGATTGCTATGGCAAGAACTTCCAACACTATGTTGAATAGTAATGGTGATAGTGGGCAGCCCTGTCTAGTACCTGATCTGAGGGGAAATGCTTCCATTTTCTCACCATTGAGTATGATGTTGGCTGTAGGTTTGCTTTATATAGACTCCACTAGCTTCAGGAATTTTCCATCTATTCCCGGTTTTTGTAGTGTTTCGATCATAGAGAGGTGTTGGATTTTGTCAAAGGCTTTCTCTGCATCCACTGATATGACCGTGTGGTTTTTGGTTGCACCGAATCTCTTCCTGTGGCACAGTTTTCTTCTACAATGACATTCAATTTATTTCACTTATATAATCTCTAAAACCTGTATAGGACTAGGAAGATACTGTAGGTGTGGCACTCGGCCACAGTTTGGGCCCTGCGATCCCTGAGTGTCAGAGCCGATCAGTGCTCTGGCCAATCCTCCTTAACAAACAAAATGACTGTAAAATGTCCTAGCCCGTTTCCCTCAGATATATTTAAAACTTACAGATGAGAGTTTACATCACACTGGGTGACTGCCCATTCAGTGGGGCACACGCTTGCCATGCACAAGGCCCAGGCACAAGCCCCCGCCTAGTGCCTCACAGAGCAGGTTCAATACATGGCACTATTTTCCCTATTGGATCTGTTGAATTATGTTCTAAGAAGTTGTTACCAGGTTTTCATGTCAAATGAATTTAAGCAAAAACATACCTCCAGAACTTATATTGGAACACTTAATATAGTTGTTTTACATCAGAGATTTAATTCAACTAAATCTGATGGAAAATGGTCATTAATAACATTTAGTGAAAATTATCTTTCACAGGTCTTATACAGGTCATAGGTAAGAACATTAAGAAATACACTAAGCACTGGGACTAAGACCAGGGCCTTGCCTGCTAAGGAACATTGCCAGTGATTAAAACAAAACAACAAAGCAGAACTTTGATATGTATTGTCCCAAATGATGTACTTCTGATGGATTTTGGTTGTTCCAGAATTTCCTCATGCCCTTTCCACATCCAGACCCCAATGTGTCCCTGGAGAAGACCGCCTGAGGCCATTTGGTACACACCTGGAGGCCAAGTCAGTTCATGAAATCTCTTGTTGATGTATTTCTGTTTAGGAGACTGCATCATAATTGCAATTACACTATGACTGCTGTTCTCAAAGTTCATATTGTGTGACTGATCTGAAGTCAGTCAGATTTGTAAACAGGGTAGCAAACCAGATATTTTTCTTCCATGTATACAATAATTGTTTTAAAAAGTGCAATTTGCGTTGCAGCAATCAGTGTTAAATCACTTTCATAAGATTTAACAACATTTTTTATAATGAATGTAAACACTTTAACTTAATGGTACTTAAATAATTTAAAAAGAAAAATGTTAACGTAGACATTCTTATGCTTCTTTTACAACTACATCCCATTTCTATATTCCAACTGTTAAGAATATTTCAAGAACAAATCTTCTCAGGAAAATTGCCTTCATCCATTTGTTAAGCATTTTTATACAAGGACACTGATATTTCCCCTCCTTTCCATTACTGTGGAATACATGCTGGAAAAATGCAACAGAATTTACTACCTATCATGTGACATTTGTAGACACACTTGGCATCTGTGCACTATGATGGAGTCTCTCCAGTGTGACTGACCCACAGGCAGGTTGGCTTACATTTATTATTTTTTTAAAATGGGATGTCATGGAAACCTATTTCACCAGAGTTTTAAAAAATAAAAAGGGTACTGCTTTAAAAAAAAAAAAAAAGAAAGAAAGAAATACACTAAGCAAACAAAAGCAGACATGCTTTTCAATACAGCTATAGAGAAGAAAAAGAAATAATAATAAAATAATAAAGCCCAAAGGCTAGGGAGATGGATCCACCTGCCATTGTCCATGTCCAGCGGAGAAGCAATGACAGAAGCCAGAACTCTCACCTCTGCTCCCCATGAAGAATTCTGGTCCAGACTCCCAGAGGGATAAAGAACAGAGAAGCTTCTGATGAAGGGAATGGGACACAGAACTCTGGTGGTGGTAACTGTGTGGGATTGTACCCCTGTGATCTTACAGTCTTGTGAATCATTATTAACCCCCCCACACACACACACACACAGTCCAAAGGTATAGTGATTTATATACATAGCCAAAACTTGAAAAGGAGAAATTACTTTATCTTCCTCCATCTAATGGTGGAAAAATGAATCCCCCATGACCCCACAAATGTTTCAGATTCTGGTTTTTGCTGGTGACATTGCTCATGGCTTGAGATACATGGTTCTCTCCACATCCCTGGCAGAAAGGAGTGCAGGGCTCTGCCCGGCTGTTGGCCGCCTGCCTGGTGTATGGCGTGAGAGAGAGCTGTGCTCAATGGCAGCAAAGCCGTGGCTACTCCATCAGCAAATGGCCACTGCAAGTGAAGAATGTGGGTACTTGTGGTCCTCAAGGTGCTCAGATTTTAATGTTTGTATCTTTAGTCATTGTGCTCTTCCTTCGTTGTTGTCCATGCTGGGCCTTCACCTACCTGGACTGACTTTTTCAAATAGATAGATAGGTAGATGGATGGATAGATGGATGGATAGACAGACAGACAGACAGACAGACATGTAGGTAGGTAGATGGATGGATGGATAGATAGATAGATAGATAGATAGATATGTAGGTAGGTAGATGGATGGATGGATAGATAGATAGATAGATAGATAGATAGATAGATAGATAGATAGATATGTAGGTAGGTAGATAGATAGATATGTAGGTAGGTAGATGGATGGATGGATAGATAGATAGATAGATAGATAGATATGTAGGTAAGTGGATGAATGGATAGATAGATAGATAGATAGATAGATAGATAGATAGATAGATAGATATGTAGGTAGGTAGATGGATAGATGGATAGATAGATAGATATGTAGGTAGGTAGGTGGATGGATGGATAGATATATAGATAGATAGATATGTAGGTAGGTAGATGGATGGATAGATAGATAGATAGATAGATAGATAGATAGATTGATTGATTGATTGATAGACAGATATGTAGGTAGGTGGATGAATGAATAGATAGATAGATATGTAGGTAGGTAAATGGATGGATGGATAGATAGATATGCAGGTAGGTAGATGGATGGATAGATAGATGATAGATAGATAGATAGATAGATAGATAGATAGATAGATAGATAGACAGATATGTAGGTAGGTAGATGGATGGACAGATAGATATGTAGGTAGGTAGGTGGATGGATGGATAGATAGATAGACAGACAGACAGACAGACAGACAGAGATGGGGGCAGCACAGCACTGTAGCTACACACTGAGGCAAGTGCTGCGGGCAGGCTTGAGTCGGCTCCTGGACTTGGCAGAGCAGACACCCTCCTTGGTGAGCTCTCTGTCGGCCTTAGTCAAGACTTTCTTGTGTGATGTTCAAACTCCTTCCTAAAGCTTTCCTCTGGGGCTTGCGCTGAAAAATCCAAAGTTGTATTTGCTGGCCATCCCTGTGAATATGTGAGGGACATCTTCATCTGATCTTAACTAGCACCCTGACTGGGGTGGCAGTAGATAGCGTAATGGCTATGCAGATAGTCTCTCATGCTTGAGGCCCCAAAGTCCCAGGTTCAATGCCCTTAACCACCATAAGCCAGACCTGAGAAGTGCTCTGGTAAAAAAAAATAATAATAATAATAATAATATGTGGTGCAAAGCGCAAGGACCAGCATAAGGATCCTGATTCGAGCCCCCGGCTCCCCACCTGTAGGGGAGTCGCTTCACAGGCAGTGAAGCAGGTCTGCAGGTGTCTGTCTTTCTCTCCCCCTCTCTGTCTTCCCCTCCTCTCTCCATTTCTCTCTGTCCTATCCAACAATGAACGACATCAACAATAACAATAATAACCACAACAAGGCTACAACAACAAGGGCAACAAAAGGAGGAAAAAATGGCCTCCAGGAGCAGTGGATTTGTGGTGCAGGCACTAAGCCCCAGCAACAACCCTGGAGGCAAAAAAAATAAAATAAAAATAAAAAATAAGATTAATGGAAAGAATAAGAAATTAAAATTTAAAAAAGAGAAATGAAAATTCATCCCTGTGCAGGTTCCCTAGACATAAGAACCAGACACTGGAACCACATGGGGTTCCCAGATGTGCGCACTGGCTCATCAGCTCATTATTTGTCGCTATGGCCCTCCTTCTCCTCCATTCTAAGTCACAGATACTCATACTGCCACTTCTGCAATGTCTTTTCTTTTTTCCCCCCTTTTCTCTCTGTGGGTCCTGATGGAGCTGGAGTTCAGAGCCCTCTGGGCATCTTCCCCTGACGTTTCTCCCCCTCTGGGAGCATGGACCCAAATTCTTCATGGGGAGCAGAAGGCGGGAGTTCTGGCTTCTGACATTGCTTCTCCACTGGACATGGGTGTTGGCAGGTGGACCCACACCCCCAGCCTGTGTCTGTCTGTCCCTAGTGGGGCAGGGCTCTGGGGAGGGGAGACTCCAGGACACATGGGTGAGGGCGTCTGCCCAGGGAGGTCAGGGTGGTGTCATGGCAGCATCTGCAACTTGGTGGCTGAAAGGTGGTAAAGATAAAAAGCAGGACAAAGTGTTTAATCCAGGGCACACTGGTGAGGTCGTCTTCCCAGGAGTTCAGGATGGAGCTGTAGGAGCATGCAGCTTGGTGTTTGAAAGGCAGTAAGTTATGAGGCAGGGCAAAATGTTTAATCAGTAGGAACCAGAAAGTAGAAATAGAGCAGGTGAGAATAGGGATTTTAGGGTGGTAAGAATCTAGAAGTCTATTTTAGTATGTTCCAAAGGGCTCATGACTTTAGTAATTTTTGCCTGAGCTTGACAGCTAACATAGAGTTGGACTAAAAATATTGTCTAGGAAAATGGTGTCATAGTTGACAATAGAACTAGAAAGCTGGATTAGGGCAGAAAGTAGCTCCCAATCTTGAAGAAAGTATATAAGTACCATTAACTGTAAACCCCATCTACCTGACCCACGGCCCACGTCTATTCCTATTCAGCACAGGAGCCTGTGTGACCTCTGAGTCCCTGTCAGTCTGAGCTCACAGTCCATGGTCACAGCTGGAACATTCTAGGCTGCTCTCACATCAGGACCCGTCTTCCTCGAGGGGCAGAGCAGGCTGACCAGCCTCCCTGCAGAGAGTGGGGCGTCCCCACCATGGTTGCTCTGCAGTGACGGCAAGTCCTGGAGAGGCCACAGGAGGCTTGGGATGCTGTTCCTGATGGACGTGACCAGTGATGGTGGAGAGAGGGGGCTGTAAGAGGGCTAGGCCGTCATATCTATGTGGGAATCTAAGAATAAAAAAGTTCCTTCACCATTTTAAGTTCATTGTTTAATGATATGGAAAAGAGTGCTTGAGGGCTCACCTTGCATCACAGCAGAGAGGGCCAAGACCATCCTGCCCTCCAATCTCTTATCTGAAACTAGGCAGTGCAACTCCTTCTAAGATAAAATCTGAGATTCTCATTAGAGAGGAAATGGCTAACCACATGAAATTTCTTACATCTTTTACTGGAAATAGACATTTCCTCTGAACATACACATGAAACTAGGCTGATAGCAAAAAAGACAATTTCAGTTTAAACTAATTGTATTTCCCTAAGAAACTCACCTCCATTTAAAGTAATTTTGGACTAAAGTTGCAAGTCTGAAACTATCTGCAAAACATACAATGAAGAGACTACACCAAATTAACAAGCTTCTGCATGGCAAAAGAAACCATCACCCAAAGAGACCCCTCACAGAGTGGGGGAATATATTTACATGCCATACACCAGATAAGAGGCTAATAACCAAAATATAAAAAGAGGTTGCCAGACTCAACAACAAGAAAACAAGTGACCCCATCCAAAACTGGGGAGAGAATATGAACAGAATATTCACCACAGAAGAGATGCAAGAAGCCAAAAAACATATGAAAAAATGCTCCAAGTGTCTGATTGTCAGAGAAATGCAAATAAAGACAACGAGATCTCACTTCACTCCTGTGAGAATGTCATACATCAGAAAAGGTAACAGCAGCAAATGCTGAAGAGGTTGTGGGGTCAAAGGAACCCTCCTGCACTGCTGGTGGGAATGTCAATTGGTCCAACCTCTGTGGAGAGCAGTCTGGAGAACTCTCAGAAGGCTAGAAATGGACCTACCCTATGACCCTGCAATTCCTCTCCTGGGGATATATCCTAAGGAACCCAACACACCCATCCAAAAAGATCTGTGTGCACATATGTTCTTGGCAGCACAATGTGTAATAGCCAAAACCTGGAAGCAACCCAGGTGTCCAACAACAGATGAGTGGCTGAGCAAGTTGTGGTCTAGATACACAATGGAATACTACTCAGCTGCAAAAAATAGTGACTTCATTTTCTACACCCCATCTTGGATGGAGCTTGACAGAATCATGTTAAGTGAAATAAGTCAGAAACAAAAGGATGAATAAGTGGTCCAGGAGGTGGCGCAGTGGGTAAAGCATCGGACTCTCAAGCATGAGGTCCTGAGTTCAATCCCTGGCAGCACATGTACCAGAGTGATGTCTGGCTCTTTCTCTCTCCTCCTATGTTTCTCATTAATAAATAAAAATTTAAAAAAAAGATGAATAGAGGCGATCTCACTCATAGAAGTTGAAAAAAAAAGAACAGAAGGAAAAATTCTAAGCAGAACTTGGACTGGAGTTGGTGTCCTGCACCAAAGTAAAAGACTCTGGGTTTGGGGGAGGGTTCAGATCCTGGAACATGATGTCAGAGGAGGACTTAGTGGGGTTGTATTGTTATGTGAAAAACTGGGAAATGATATGCATGTATTTTACTATTATTTTTACTGTATTTTACTGTCGACTATAAACCATTAATTCCCCAGTACAGAAGTAAAAAAAAAAAAATTGAAAAATACTACCATGACGCCATCCTGACCTCCCTGGGCAGACGCCCTCACCCATGTGTCCTGGAGCCTCCCCTCCCCAGACCCCTGCCCCACTAGGGACAGACAGACACAGGCTGGGGGTGTGGATCCACCTGCCGACACCCATGTGCAGCGGAGAAGCAATGACAGAAGCCAGAACTCCCACCTTCTGCTCCCCATAAGGAATTTGGGTCCATCCTCCCAGAGGGATAAAGAAAAGGGTGGTGGGAATTCTATGAATTGTACCCCTCTTATCCCACAACCTTGTCAATCAATATTAAATCACCAATAATAAATTTTAAAAGAAGAAGTAAAAAATAAGAAAACACAAAGCAGAACTTGGACTGGAGTTGCTGTATTGCACCAAAGTAAAGGACTAGGGTTGGGGGAGAGTTCAGGTCCTGGAACAGGATGGCGGAGGAGGACCTGGTATTATGTGGAGAGATGTTACACATGTACAAACTACTGTTCTTTATTTTTTGTTACTTTATTTTATTGTTGACTATAAAAAAGTCATTTTAAAATAACAGATAGTATGGTTGTAAGTTTAAAAAAAGAGTTAAAGCCCAAACAAATCTCCTTCCACAGACCTACAGCAATGTCTGTAACACTGCTTAGGAGTCCACACACACACACACACACACACACACACACACACACACACACACACACATCCTTTAAATTTATTTCCTGAAGGGGTAGATATCACAATGGTTATGCAAAGAGACTCTCATGCCTCAGGCTCCAAAGTCCCTGATTCACTCCCCCACACCACCATAAGCCTGAGCTGAGCAGTGCTCTGATAAAAATAAAAAACACCTCAAGGGGTCAGGTGGTGATGCTCCTGGCTGAGTGCATGCATTACAGTGAGCAAGGACCTGAGTTTGAGCCCCCAGTCCCTACTTTCAGGGAAAAAGCTAGGGCTGCAGGTGTCTCTCTGTCTCTCCTTCCCTCTCAATTTCAGGCTGATTCTATCCATAAATAAATAAAGATAATAAAAATAAATGAATGAATTTATTTCATTACTACAAATATTTTTAAAGCACATTAGATGTTTACTGGTGCTCAGCATATCTACATTTTTAACATTTGGCATTTGTGTTTATTCCTGAAATAAGTTTCACTCGCAAAGAGAGCAGATGCAGGCAATTACCACCAGAGGTCGCTAGTACACACATTATATCAAAAGCCCAAGCCAATTAAGTTCCGGCTAACAAGTTGGGGTCTTCATGTGTCTTATTTCTGATTTCAGGAATTCTAAATCACTTGCTTTGTCTTCATAAAAACAGACCTCTGATACTGACAGAACTATTGATGCCAACAGGTTCAATAATTCCAAAAGCTAGATGTCTCAGCAGGACGCGAATCCCCTCTCTGTCCTAGTCTCTCAGGTCATGCCTACGTTTGTATAAACTTGCCCATTTTTTAAGGCCTCTTTTCTCTTCCTTTCCAAGTCACACCTACACCTCTTACTACATTCAAATGTCCCTCCCTGGCATATTGCACTAAAGTAAAAGACTGTAAAAGTAAAAGTAAAAGTAAAAGACTGGGGGGGGGGGGTGTCAGGTCCTAGCACACCACGGCAGAGGAGGGCCTAGTGGGGGTGGAATGGAAATATTGAGAAGTAAGAAATGTGACACATGTACAAACTACTGTATTTTACTGTCGACTGTAGACCATTAATCCCCCAATAAATTAAAAAGAAAGAAAGAAAGAAAGAAAGATAACAAAAACAAATGTCCTTTCCTGTCTCTCTCTCCTCTTTCTCGGTCCTGATGGAATTGGGTTTCAGAGTCCTGTGGTCATCTTCCCTGCTGATGCTTCCTCACTGGGAAAAGGGACCAAAATTCTTTTTTTAAAGATTTTATTTATCAATTTATTAATGAGAAAGATAGGAGGAGAGAGAAAGAACCAGACATCACTCTGGCACATGTGCTGCCAGGGATCAAACTCAGGACCTCATGCTTGGGAGTCCAAAGCTTTATCATGGTGCCACCTCCCGGACCACGGGACCCAAATTCTTTATGGGGAGCAGAAGGTGGGAGTTCTGGTTTCTGTCATGGCTTCTCCGCTGGACATGGGTGTTGGCAGGTGGATCCACACCCCCAGCCTGTGTCTGTCTGTCCCTAGTGGGGCAGGGCTCTGGGGAGGGGAGGCTGCAGGACATATGGGTGAGGGCGTCTGCCCAGGGAAATCAGGATGGCGTCATGGTAGCATTGCAACTTGGTGGCTGAAAGGCGGCAAGGTATAAAGCAGGACAAAATGATTAATAAAGAGGAACCAGAAAGTAGGAACAGAGCAGCTGGGAATAGGGATCTTAGGGTGGAAAGAAGCTAGCAAGTCTATTTTAGGCATGTTCCTAGGGGCCCATGACTACCATAGTTTTTGCCTGAACTTGACAGCTAACGAGGCAGGTGGACAAAAATATTTTCTGAGAAGATGGAGTCAGAGTGGAGAAAAGGACTAGAAAGTTGGATTAGGGCAGAGAGTGGCTGCCAGTCTTGAAGAAAATATATGAATATAATTAACCGTTTACCCAACCCACCTGACCCAGGGCCCAGGTCTATTTATTGAGCACAGGAGCCTGTGTAACCTCCAAGTCCCTGTCAGTCTGAGCTCACAGTCCATGGTCACAGCTGGAACATTCTAGGCCGCTCTCATGTCAGGACCCGTCTTCCTCGAGGGACAGAGCAGGCTGACCAGCCTCCCTGCAGAGAGTGGGGGCATCCCCACCATGGCTGCTCTGCAGTGAGGCAGGTCCTGGAGAGGCCACAGGAGGCTTGTGATGCTGTTCCTGACGGACGTGACCAGTAATGGTGGAGAGAGGGGGCTGTGAGACGGCTAGGCCCATTGAATCTATGGGGGAGTCCAAGAATTCCCTGACTAGGGCCTCAGGTGCTGGAGTGGCCTTGTAGTGACCAAAAACGCCGTCATTACATGAGCCAGTCAGGGCAAGAATATTGTTGAAGAGGACAACGTGAACATAAGAAAAGAGAATGAAATGCATAGGGGTGGGACCTCTCAGGATGACTGCTTTGCAGGAGGCCTGTGGATGGAGGGGTCCTGGGATTTGCTGCAGTGAGTAGAGTGCTCAACTTGAAATCACGAGGTCCTGAGTTTGATCCCCAGATTCCCGCAGCACTGAAACTTCTCCCAAATCCAGTGGTTTGAACCTGGGTTGTGCAGATGACAAAGCAAACACACGGTCCCGGTGCATTTTCTTGGTAGCCCTCATTTTTTTTTTCCATACAGAAAAGTAAAGAAGGGACCAGGCGGTGACGCGCACGTGGTTCAGCACACACACTACAGTGCGCAAGGACCCAGGTTCAAGCCCCTGCTTCCCACCTGCAGGGGGAAAGCTTCTATCCCCCTTCCCTTTAAAATTTCTGTCTGTCCTATCAAATTAAATAAATAAAAGTATTTTAAAAATCGTGACAAAGGAAAGAAAGAAAGAAAGGGAGAAAGAAAAAAGAAATGCAGGTAGTAACAGAGCAAAGTAAATCATCATCGACCTAATGAGAACTTAGTTGTTTCAAACTGAAAGATCCAGAAAGAACAGGGTAGACTCACTGCAGGGAAAGTGTGAAGCTAGATGGTGGTGTGGGCGGAGGGTTAAAACAGCCCAAAACGTTGCCTCTCAGGAGAAGCAGGTGAGGTGCTTTCGCTGGGACTGCTCAGTACCATTCTAAGCTCCCCGGTGTCAGGTTTGTACCCTCCCCCAGGCCCAGAATCAGCACTGCTAGCGCTCTCCAAAAGAGCCAGATGGAGGGGCCGGCCGGTGGGGAGGGGGGCAGGCAGTGGCACCCCTGGTTAAGTATTCACATCACAGCGCACAAGGACCTGGGTTCAAGCCCCTGGTCCCCACCTGCAGGGGGAAGGCTTCCCGAGTGGTGGAGCAGGGCTGCAGGCGTCTCTCTGCCTCTCTCCCTCTTTGTCACTCCCCCTCCCTTCTCAATTTCTCTCTAGCCAATAATAAAAATTTTAAAAAGGTTAAACAGTAAATACATTAAAATAATAAAATCTGGAGTCAAGTGGTAGCAAAGCGGGTTAAGCGCACGTGGCGCAAAGCCCAAGGACCGGCGTAAGGATCCCGGTTCCAGCCCCGGCTCCCCACCTGCAGGGGAGTCGCTTCCCAGGTGGTGAAGCAGGTCTGCAGGTGTCTGTCTTTCTCTCCCCCTCTCTGTCTTCCCCTCCTCTCTCCATTTCTCTCTGTCCTATCCAACAACAACGACATCAATAACAACAACAATAAAACAACAAGGGCAACAAAAGGGAAAATAAATAAATATAAATAAAAATTTATATTAAATAAATAATAACTAATAATAAAATATTTTTTCTTTTCAGATTTTTAAAAATTTATTTATAAAATGGAAATATCAGCAAGACCATAGGCTAAGAGGGGCACAATTCCACACAATTCCCACCCCCAGAGTTCCCTGTCTCATCCCTTCCCTTGAAAGCTTCCCTGTTCTTTACCCCTCTGGGAGCATGGACCCAGGATCTTTATGGGGAGCACAAGGTGGGAGTTCTGGCTTCTGTCATGGCTTCTCCGCTGGACATGGGTGTTGGCAGGCGGACCCACACCCCCAGCCTGTGTCTGTCTGTCCCTAGTGGGGCAGGGAAAACAGAGCCTGAAGGAGAGACTCTTATTGCCCTCTGTCCAAGACCCTGCTTCAGCCAATATTGCTTCTTTTTTTTTTTTCATTTTCATAATCAAATTTTCCTCTCCACTGGCCTCCTTCCCTTTGCACATAACTGTCCAGGAGCTCCGAGCTTGGCCGACTGGCTGGCCAGCGTTGGCTTCATTCCTGGATTCAGGTATCGCTTCTTGGCACGGAAAATAGCTGGAACCCTCCCCACACCTAACGAGCCCTCCCTGGTCGAGCTCCAAGACCTCCCACACATGGGCACTGATCAGGCACTCTGCACGCGGAGCCAGCCCTACCCACAGCCCTGGTCACGTAGGAGCCACAGGGGCCACCGCTGTGGAAACAGCCAGAGACAAGGAAGGGGAACAAAGGATGCCCCCCCCCCCCCCCAGACAGCAGGGCTGTCTCTGTGGTGGGAACAGAGCAGGACATTTGCGGAAGACGAAGAACTCCGCTTTAGACAAGCTGGGTCTGAGCGTTACACAGCTGGGAGTCATCAGGACAAGGTGTGCAGAGGGACCCCAGACCCTCCCGTCTGGTCTGTGTGCATAGGTCCACGAATACTCCGGGTTCACAGCTGCTAGCCACAAGACCATTGGCAAGTAGCTTAACTGCTCCCAACCTCACTTTTTTTTACCTGAAAAATGGAAACTGACTTCATCAGAAAGCAGCTGCAGGGCTGGGACATGCATTGGTGCACCCGGTTAAGCTCACATAGTACGGGGCAGAAGGACCTGGGCTCAAGTCCCCCCCCCCACCACCACTCCCTGCCTGCAGGGCGGGACTCTTCACAAAGCAGGGCTGCAGGTGTCCAGGTGTCTTCCTCTCCCTCTCTCTCCCCCCTCCTCACTCAATTTCTCTGTTTAATCCAATAAAAAGTAGAAGAAGAAAAAGGCTGCCAGGAAGGACGGCTTCATAGTGCCCCCCGTGATAACTAACACTGGTGGTGATAAAAAAAAATATATTTCTAAATCAGGTATGGTGACCCAGGAGTTGACACAGTGGATAAAGCACTGGATTCATAAGCATGAGGTTCTGAGTTCAGTCCCTGACATTGCATGTGCCAGAGTGATTCTCTGGTTCTCTTTCTTATCTATCAGTAATCTTAAAAGAAGAAAGAAGAGAAAGACAAGAAGGGAAGGGAGAGAGGGGGAGAGGAGAGAGGGGGAGAGGAGAGAGAAAGAAAGAAGTCAGGTGTTATAAATTTGAAAAGTCACTGGGGCAAAGTCACCTGAATTAGAAAGAACAGCCTGTCTGAGTTTAAGGCTAGATTAGATTTATTAAGACCTTAGATCAGCATCTTATTGTCATAAGAGAGTTTGGGGAACACTTGAGAGAGGTTGCTCTGATGTCTGTCAGTGTGCTCCTTGATAAAATCTCTTCATGATGCCTCAACTATTTCCACTTTTTTTTCCCCTTCCATTTAGTGTTTTCTTTCTTAGAGGGAGAGGGAGGAGAGGAAGGGGAGGGAGAAGGAAGGAGAGGGAGGGGAGGGAGAGGGAGGGAGAGGGAGGAGAGGGAGAAGGAAAGGGAGAGGGAGAGGAAAAGGGAGAGGGAGACAAGAGAGGGAGGAGAGAAAGAGGGAGAATGAGGAAGTGACCCTAGTGCAGAAGCTTCCTTCAGTGTAGTGAGGGCCCAGCTTGAGCCTAGGTTGAACACAGCATCTGAATGAGTTATTTCACTGGCCTACTTCTACCATTAGCACATGGAGCTTCCACTTCCAACAGCCCATATCTGCTAGGGGAGTCAGAAGTCCCTGGGATTTGAGGTCCCTGGGAGAAGCCCAGCGAGTGAGTCCTGGTCCAGATGCATTCCTCCCCCAGTGCTGTGCCCTGTGCCCTGGTCAGATTTCTCCACAGCACAGGCTCCGGCATCCTGATGGGACTAAGTTCAAGTCGCCCTCTGTGGGACTTGGCATTGAAAACCTACTTCTCTCTCATGTCTCCCCCACACTCCCTTATTATTTTGGTCCTGGCAGCACTTCCTAATTAATCGTTTTCCACATGAATCTCTTTTTTAAAAAAATTTGCTAGTGATTTCTAAGCAGCAACTGGACTGGAGTTGGTGTCTTGCACCAAAGTCAAAGACTCTGGGGTGGGGGAGGGTTCAGGACCTGGAACAGGATGGCGGAGGAGGGTCTAGTGGGGGTTGTATTGTTATGTGGAAAACTAGGAAAAGTTATGCAGGTACAAACTATTGTACTTTACTGTCGACTGTAAAACATGAATCCCCCAGTAAAGAAGTTTTAAAAATTTTGATTAGTGATTTAATATTTACAAAATTACAAGATAACGGATATAATTCCACACCGTTCCCACCACCAGAGTTCCGGATCCCCAGTCCCTCCACTGGAAGCTCCAGCAGGTCTCCCACGGCTGCAGATGTGGGTTGACTATGATTTCTACAACCACCTGTCTGTATTTGCATAGGTTTCCCTTTTTCTCCATGATCCTATCTTGTCTTCCTGTCCAAGTCACACCTACACCTCTTACTCCATCCAAATGTCCCCCCCTTTTCCTCTTCTCTCTCTGGGTCCTGATGGAATTGGGGTTCAGAGCCCTCTGGTCATCTTCCCCTGACATTTCTCCCCCTCTGGGAGTCTGGACCAAAATTCTTTATGGAGAAGGTGGGAGTTCTGGCTTCTCTGCTAGACATGGGTGTTGGCAGGTAGATCCACACCCCCAGCCTGTGTCTGTCTTTCCCTAGTGGGGCAGGGCTCTGGGGAGGGGAAGTTGCAGGACACATGGGTGAGGGCGTCTGTCCAGGGAGGTCAGGGTGGCGTCATGGCAGCATCTGCAGCCTGGTGGCTGAGGCCATGGTGTTTTTGTGGATGTCTCAGCTGCAGTTAGTGAGCTTTATTAAGTCCACAGTTGTAGATGTTTGTTGTTATGGGGAAGAGCGGCTGTGCTCCCTGCTACTCCCTGGCCACACAGCCTGGAAGTCCCTCCACACGAATCTTAATCTCTGTGTCTGCTTCTCAGGAATCCTCAAGACAGTGAGGCGGTTACTAAGGCTGCTTACCGATTCTTCTGTTCGCCACCACCTGGGCACGGGGTAGGTCATGTTTCCTGGTTTCCTGTGGTTTGATGAGACGCCCAGTTATCAGCGCCAACAAAAGTTACCAGTTGACTCTAGGCTGAGCACCAAATTACCTGGGTGAAACTCTGGGTTGGAATGACCAGAGCTATTCCAGATAATAATGGTTGTTCTGTCAGCTTGACACCGTGGAACAGAGCTCTAGCTCTGACTCAGCAATTAAAGCAAGAAATAGGCTTCCAATGGGCTAAGAAACAGCATAATGATTATGCAAAAGACCTTCATGCCTGAGGCTCCAAGATCCCAGGTTCAATCCCTTGGACTGGAGCTGGTGTCTTGCACCAAAGTCAAAGACTCTGGGGTGGGGTGGGGGAGGGTTCAGGTCCTGGAACAGGATGGCAGAGGAGGCCCTAGTGGGGGTTGAATTGTTATGTGGAAAACTGGGAAACGATACACATGTACAAACTACTGTATTTTACTGTTGACTGTAAACCATTAATCCTCCAATAAAGAAATTAAAATAAAAATCCTGCTTCCAGTCCCCACTGCCACATGGGAGCACTGTGCAGAGGGAGAAGCGTCCCAAACTGTTGTAGCCCTCTTATCCTATGGTCTTGTCTATATATTCATTTCAGAAGTTAATAAATAAAGTCATCTATTTTTCAGCCCGAGCACTACTCAGTTATGGCTTATGGTGGTGCTGGGCATTGCGCCTGGACACTTGGAGCCTCAGCTATGAGGGTCTTGTTGAGCAGACACTATGCTGTCTCCTTAGCGCTGTACTGTCGCGTTAACACTGACGCTGAAAGAAGAACTGCAATCTGGAGAGCTCCAGTAAGATGCCCTATGCCATTATTATTATTATTATTATTATTATTATTATTATTATTATTATTATATTATTATACCTCCAGCATTACTGCTGGGGCTGAGTGCCTGTGCTATGAATCCACTGCTCCTAGCAGTCATTTTTTTTTTTCCTGGTTTGTTTCATTTTTTTTTAATTAGATAGGACAGCTAGAAATTGAGAGGAGAGGGGAGATAGAGAGGCACTATCTGCTTCACCAATCATGGAGCTGCTCCCCTGCAGGCAGGGCGTGGGGGATTTGAACCTGGGTCCTTGCACACAGTGATGTGTGTGATTAACCAGGTGCGCCACCACCTGGCCAGAGAAGCAGAGTTCCCCCCTTCCCCCCTTATCAGTTCCACTGTAACATTTTCAAACCAAGGCCAAACAGAAAAGATTGTAGGACATTGTGTATCATTTCAGCCTTGACGTGGGAGAAACAGAAGACTGTCCCTTTGCTAAGACTGGGCGCAACTTGCTTTTCACAGACAGACGGATGTGCCTTGGTTTGGGTTGAAAGTTCATGTCTCTTGCTGCTTTTCGGTATAAAGGAATCCAGGTGTTCTGATGCCCCTGGCCCCGCCGTCATCATAGTTCTCCTGGGGCACTCAGAGTTTCACAGATATTTATTTGTCTAATATTTGATTCTGAAGTTGGAGTTCAGGAGTCTTGATGTATTTCCTGACCGTAACTTCTGTTGCTTCCATATGCAAATCTTCAGTTTGAATTTTAGGGTGAGTACTATCTGCAGGGCAGACGTAGCTGTTAACCGGAGCCCCCTTGGTCTAATGCAGCTGAAATGAAGACAGCTAATGGCAAATGTCGTGGGTTGCTGTTTTGTAGTATGTTTCTATTATCAGTAGATGAAAGGTGGTGGGGACAGGGGACAGGGGCGTTGAACTGGTAGTGAGGTAGTGGCAGGACTCTAAGGCCTCTCTCCTCATTAAACACCAACTGTCAGTATTCTGTGCACTTGGGTGGGAAGAGTGTTTGCATAGTGACATTCTCAGAGTGTGAACAGGGCCACCCAAAATGAGAACAATGTGCTGAAATTCATTTTCAATCAAACCAATATATGTTTCCTTGCAGGGATCCATTAAGGGTGATCCCAGATAATCTGATATTAATCTTGTTAAAGATTAGGGCCGGTGAAATAACTCTCTTGGCCCAGTGTGAGACTTTATCTTGTGAGTTCAAGCCCAGTGCTCACTGCACTGGAGTAAACTTCGGTGCTCTGGTTTCTCTCTCTCTCTCTCTCTCTCTCTCCCTCTCTCTGCCTCTCTCTCTGTCTTTCTCTCTCTCTCTCTGCCTCTCTCTCTCTCTCTCCCTCCCTCTCTCTGCCTCTCTCTCTCTGTCTCTCTCTCTCTGCCTCTCTCTCTCTCTCTCCCTCTCTCTGCCTCTCTCTCTCCCTCCCTCTCTCTACCTCTCTCTCTCTTTGTCTCTCTCTCTCTCTGCCTCTCTCTGCCATTCTTCCTCTCTCTTTGCCTCCAGGGTCATTACTGGGGCTTGGTGTCAGCACTATGAATCCACTGCTCCTGACAGCCATTTCAAACATTTTTTTGGCTAGGGCAGAGAAAAATTGAGAGAGGAAGGGGAGAGAGAGAGGGCCAAAAAGAGATAGACCCCTGCAGCCCTGCTTCACTGTTTGTGAGGCTTTCCCCCCTACAGGTGGGGACCAGGGCCTTGAACCTGGATCCTTGTGCACTGTAATGTGTGCGCTTAACCAGGTGCACCACTGCCTGGCCCCAATTTTTTTTTTTTTGACTTGTACATATTGACCCTGAGAACTGTAAAAACTAAAGGAAGGGGAAAACAAAGAACTAAGCACAAATGATTCCATCCCAAACCCTAGGGAATCTGACTGAATTCTACCACTTTTTAGCAGTTGTGGTCTCTGAGATGACCTGTCAGCTTCCTACACTCCCACCTCTCCTCACCCACACTGCCTCGAATGTTGCTGCCAGAAAAAGCTCAGATCTACAGAAGAATTATTTCTGTCCCAGCCAGTCCCTGGAAATAGAGTATTAATGTGAGAACAACCCAAGTTGGAAGTGAGAGTGTCTTGCAGACACCTGTTACAGGGAGAGGAGAAATTGTGTCCACAGGCCAACGACTGTGCTGTAAAACATTAACCCCCAAATAATGAAATAAAATTTAAAAAAAAAACACATTAACCCCCAGTGAAGCGAGAGGGGAAAAGCGAGCAGCCTGGCCATGGTGAAGCCCTCTGAGGTCCCTCTGTGATGCCCGTGGAAGCCTCTCCTACAGTGCAGGGTGTCTTTTTTCAAACACCCTCTGAGAGCCTGTTCTTTGAAAGGTGATCTCCAGGAAGGACTGGGCCTGGGTTCCCAGCACCTGCAGGACTGTGGAGCGCCAGCTTAGATGAAGCCCACTTATCAGACACAGATATCCTCGTCAGAGAGAGAGGACACAGGGAGTTACTTTTTGTAACTTTTCACTTTTTAAAAATTCATTTATTTATTTAAGTTGATTGACTGATTGATTGATTTTAATTTAACCAAAGCACTGCTCAGCTCTGGGTTTATGATGGTTTGGGGGATTGAACCTGAGACTTTGGAGCCTCAGGCATGAGAGTCTGTTTGCATAACCATTATGTTATCTACCCTCCGCCCAAATTCACTTATTTATTTTATTTATTATTGGGTAGAGATAGAGAGAAATTGAGATGAGAAGGGTAGATAGAGAGAGAGAGAGACAGACAGACAGACAGACACCTGCAGCCCTGCTTCACTACTCGTGAAGCCAGGGGCTTGAACCCTGCTCCTAGCACACTATAGCGTGTGCTCAACCAGGTGCCTGGCCTCCACTTTTCCGTTTTCTCACGCTGGTCTTTGTGCTTTGCGCCATGTGCGCTTAACCCGCTGCACTACCTCCCGACTCCCTCACTTTTCCCTTTTCTAACTCTCCTCCTCCTCCTCCTCCACTCTCTCCCTAGAATGCTCAGAGCTTCTGCACAGATAAGAGCTGAGCTTAACCCTCTCCTCTGCTGCAGCTGCTGCTGGATGGAATCTATCTTTATTTCAGTGAAGAACCGCAGGAACAGTGAAAGAGAAGGGATTTGTCGGCTCAAAAATAACTCAGGTTGGGAAGCACGTCTGCACTACACAGGCAGTAAGGCAAAACTTCAAAAAAGAAGCGGGTCTTGCTTCATGCCTAGTAGAGTTACCGTGATATGGTGGCCTAGCGGTCTGTTTAGGGGTTTCAGACCACATGGGGCTGCGGAGACAGCATAATGGTCATGCAAAAGACTCTCATGCCTGTGGTCCGGGAGGTGGCACAGTGGATAAAGCACTGGACTCTCAAGCATGAGGTCTTGAGTTCAATCCCTGGCAGCACATGGACCAGAGTGATGTCTGGTTCTTTTTTTTTTTTTTTGTGGTTTCTCTCCCTCTCCCTCTTCCCCACTTCTCCTTCTTTCTTCTTCTGCTTCCTCTTCTTCTCCCCCGCCCTCCTACGTCTCTCTCTCTGAAAGTCAGCCCGAAGTGGTAAAGGTCTTGGTGACAACATGAGGTAAGTTAAACAGTGTCAACTGCAGAACTCAGGGGAGTTTTTTCCATGCAAACCAAGCTGAAGTGTAAGGAACTGTAGTCACCACACCACTAAGACTTCATTCAGTGTGCTGAGAGAGCCATTGTTTGATCCTGGGTTGTGCGTTGGGCAAAGCACTTTACAAGTTAGTAGTTTCATCGGCCCCCAGAGTTGTTCTTTTTTTTTTTTTTCTTTTGTTTTCTTTTAGTGGAGGCCTTATGGTGATGTCCAGTTCTTTCTCTCTTTCACTAATCTTTCACTAATAAATAAATAAAATCTTTAAAAAAAAAAAAAAAAGACTCTCATGCCTGAGGCTCTGAGGTCCCAAGTTCAGTCCCCCACACTACCACAAGCCAGAGCATGGCTCAGCTCTCTGTGTGTTTATCTGTCTGTCTATCTATCTATCTATCTACCTCCCTATCTATGTCATTAAGATAAAATATATAAAATTAAAAAAAGAGAAAGCATGCATAGGTTGTCATCAGATGGGACTTTGAGTCCAACACTTTACCCACTGAGCCACCTCCCGGACCCAGATGGGAGTTTGGTTGGCTTGTCATAATAGATGGTAGAGACTAAAGTCAGATGGAGGGGAGACAGCATAATGGTTATGCTAAGACACTCTCATGCCTGAGGCTCCGAGGTCCCAGGTTCAATCCCCCACACTACCCATAATCCAAAGCTGAGCAATGCTCTGGAAACAAACAAACAAACAAACAAAAAAAGCACCTTACTTTTAGGGGCCAGGTGGTGGTGCACCTGGTTAAGTGCACTCATTACAGTGAGCAAGGAGCAGGGTTCAAGCCCCTGGCCCCACCTGCAGGGGGAAAGCTTCACAAGTGGTGAAGCAGGGCTGCCGGTGTCTCTCTCCCTCTCTCCCTCCACCCTTTCAGTTTCTCTCTGTCTCTAACCAATAACAAATAAATAAGTAAAAGATCAAAATTTGCAACAATTCAAAGTGGGAATTAAGGACTGTAGGGAGGAGAGGGGTCCTGGGCAGGCAGCTCACCAGATCAGAGCACTGAACACATCAACCCTGGGGACACATTGGAGAGATTCTCTTCCCTAGACCGCTGGGTACTGCTCCCCACACTAATAAAAACTGTGCAGAAATCAAGAGAAGCACATCAGTAAGAGGACAGAGGACCACAGACCTGCAGGCAGGGCTACCTGCCAGAGCTCTGGGAGACACCATGCTGGAGGGTTTCCATGGCGGCAGACGAGAGGGCACATCTCTAGCTCCCGGCTCCTGTCCCTGGCAGCCCCAGAGCACACACAGCTGCACACGCCAGCCTGTAGTGCTGCCCACAGCAAACTGGGAAGACCGAGCACTCCCAACTCGGAACGTGAGGTTGCCGCTCAGATTCAGACGTACATGCCTGGGTCCAGGTTCTCACTGAGCATCAGACAAGCTGCGTGGACAAGGACTTACCCACCCACTAGGCAGACAACGGGAAGCAAATACCAAGCTCCCAGCAAAGACATTCAAACCGTGGCCCTGAGGACGCTTCTCCCCGAGCTGAGAAGTCCAACGGGAGGAATCTTCAACAAAGTCAGAGGAAGGATGACAGGAGCTCTGGCAGAAATGAGAGCAATCTAACAACAACGACACCAATAACAACAGCAATAATAACTACAACAATAATTTTAAAGAAGGGAAAAATAAATAAATATAAAAAAATAATTTAAAAAATAAACAGTTCCCTTCCATTGTCTGGTGCCTGAGAGGGCTCCCTCTCCTTTCTCCATTGCCCTGTCGGTTATTACAAGCTCCCTAGTTAACTGACTGACTCATGCTTTACATCTAGGAACCCATGTCTGTCTCAGTCAGTAAGATCTTCTCACTGGGATTGAGGGGAAGGCTATCCTGTGACGCTCACGCCTTTCCCTGAGCAAGATCCCCGTCCCAGCTCCAGACACCATATGGGAATCCCATGCATAGCATCAGGGGAAGTTTTTTAAGTGGTGAATTGGTGCTTTGCTGTGGGGTCTCTCTCTCTCTCTCTCTCTCTCTCTGTCTCTCTCTCAGCACTGCTCAGTTCTGGTTTATGGTGGTGCAGGGGATTGAACCTGGGACTTTGGAGCCTTAGGCATGAGAGTCTCTTTGCATCTCTGTTATGCTGTCTCTCCCCACCTTTCCCCCCATCTCTTTCCTGCTCTTCTCTGTCTCACATCTTGAAGAAAAGGGCTGGGGGGAGGAATTCATATGGCCCCAAAGAAAACGTTGGCAACAAAGTTAAAGGAAACCTCACTGAGCACTTGTGCATTTAAACATGTATAACAGATTCCACACCTACCCACTTATCTAAATTTTAACAGAGGGTCAATAATGGTGACACATACTTTTTTTTTTAATTTCCCCTCCAGGGTTAGCGCCTGTCCTGCAAACCCACTGCTCCTGGAGGATATTTTTCCCTTTTTTTAAAAAAATTTCTTTATTGGGGAATTAATGTTTTACATTCAACAGTAAATACAATAGTTTGTTCATGCATAACATTCCCCAGTTTCCCATTTAACAATACAACCCCCACTATGTCATTTATCATCCTTCATGGACCTGTATTCTCCCCACCCACCCACCCCAGAGTCTTTTACTTAGGGGCAATACGCCAATTCCATTTCAGGTTCTACTTGTGTTTTCTTTTCTGATCTTGTTTTTCAGAGAGTATTTTTCCCTTTTGTTGCCCTTGTTGTTCATTGTAGTTGCTATTAAACTTGTCGTCATTGTTGGATAGGACAGAGAGAAACAGAGAGAGGAGGGGAAGACAGAGGGGGGAGAGAAAGACAGACACCTGCAGACCTGCTTCACCGCCTGTGAAGCGACTCCCCTGCAGGTGGGGAGCCGGGGGCTCGACCCGGGATCCTTACGCCGGTCCTTGGGCTTCGCGCCACGTGCGCTTAACCCGCGGTGCTACCGCCTGGCCCTGACAAATATTTTCAGTTCACTAGATAAATTAAAACAAAAGTTTTAATTGTGCTTTGGAACCTACAAGAAGTAGCGAAATGTGGAGAACAATTTTCCATAAAGATGTGGAAAGGGGCCAGGACTTAACTTTCTTTCCCTTCCTTTTCTTCTCTTTTCTCTTTCTTTTTCTTTTCTTGTTTTATGGCCTCCAAACCAAATTCTAAACAAAGGACAAAGAATTTTGTGTATTGGACCAGGCAGTGGCGCACCTGGTTAAGCACACACATTACAGTCACAAGGCCCCGGGTTCAAGCCCTCAGTCCCCACCTGCAGGGGGAAAGCTTCATGAGTGGTGAAGCAGGGCTGCAGGTGTCTGTCTGTCTCTCTCCCTCTCTGTCTCTCCACTCCTCTCAATTTTTCTGTCTCTATTCAAGAACAAATAGATAAAAATAGAATTTTATGTATCAAAAATGGCAACACAGAACATTAGTTAATGGCATGTGCTCTGCAGTCAGACTGAACTGGTGTATGATTTAGTTTCTCTGTGCGCCTCCGTCTACTCTAGGTAAACGGAGATACTAGAAGTACCTCAAAGGATGAGTATAGGGATTAAGTGAATGAACTTAATTTCCGCAAAGACACTAGAAGAGTACCTAGCAATCTGTCAGCAGCCGAAACCAGTCATCATTTCAGCAGTTACGATGTCCTCTTTTTCAGGACAATCTGGGGCATCTGTGTCGTCCAGCGATACAGCGAGCTTCTCTTTAGATGGTTTACTCTCCTTTAGGTATATCTTAAAGACGCAATGAGACTTTTTAAAATAGAGACAGAGATTGAGACGGAAGAGGGAGATAAAAGTGCTAGAAATTCTTCTTCCATAACCACTGTGCAGTCTCTCCAGCTCATATTAACTTACATCAACTTTTTAAAAAAATTTCTTATTTATAAAAAGGCAACACTGACAAAAACCATCAGATAAGAGAGGTACAACTCCACACAGTTCCCACCACCAGAACTCTATATCCCCTCCCCTCCCCTGATAGCTTCCCTATTCTTTTATTTTTTTTTAAATCAGGGTTTTTTACAAACTTTTTAAATATTTATTTATTTTCCCTTTTGTTGCCCTTGTTGTTTTATTGTTGTTGTAGTTGTTATTATTGTTGTTGTTATTGATGTCGTTGTTGGATAGGACAGAGAGAAATGATGGAGAGAGGAGGGGAAGACAGAGAGAGGGGGAGAGAAAGACAGACACCTGCGGGCCTGCTTCACTGCCTGTGAAGCGACTCCTCTGCAGGCGGGGAGCCGGGGCCTCGAACCAGGATCTTTACACCAGTCCTTGTGCTTCGCGCCACCTGCACTTAACCCGCTGAGCTACCGCCCAACTCCCTATTCTTTTAATTTTAATTTAATTTTATTAATTTATTTTCCCTTTTGTTGCCCTTGTTTTATTGTTGTAGTTATTATTATTGCTTGTTATTGATAGGACAGAGAGAAATGGAGAGAGGAGGGGAAGAGAAAGACAACAGACACCTTCACACCTGCTTCGCAGCCTGTGAAGCGACTCCCCTGTAGGTGGGGAACTGGGGGCTCGAACCAGGATCCTTATACTGGTCCTTGCGCTTTGCGCCACGTGCTCTTAACCCACTGTGCTACTGCCTGACTCCCAAGCTTCCCTATTCTTTATCCCTCTTCTAACCTCTCCCAAAACGTGGGAAGTGGTGTGCAGAATGGAAGGCCAGGAGCTGGCTTTTAGAGCTGCAGGCAGTGGTGGAAAGCACCTAGGCCCTCCTGCTTCCAGGAGTAAGACTTCCCAGACTTCCTCCTGGAACAAAGTCCACTCCAGGTCCCAATTCTTTTACATGCTTTCTTTCCCAAGGTTGAGGTCAGTGGGATTTCACTGCTGCCACAGTCCTGCTTCCAGATGAGGATTTAGTATTTTTTTAAATATTTATTTTATTTATTTATTGTTGTAGTTATTATTGTTGTTGTCATTGTTGGATAGGACTGAGAGAAATGGAGAGAGGAGGGGAAGACAGAGAGGAGAGAAAGACAAGACACCTGCAGACCTGCTTCACCGCCTGTGAAGCGACTCCCCTGCAGGTGGGGAGCCGGGGTTCGAACCGGGACCCTTATGCCGGTCCTTGTGCTTTGCGCCACCTGCGCTTAACCTGCTGTGCTACAGCCCGACTCCCGAGGATTTAGTATTTTAATTAATGGATCTAAGGGCAAATCAGTTTATCAATCTCAGGCCACTTGTCCCCAACCCCACATCTAAGCCTGGTCCTTTTCAGGTCGGGTTTCAGTATGAAGACAGAGAGGAGGGAGGAAAGCCTACCACTCATTTCAGCTGCTTTGGAGTCCCAAGGCCCTTTTGTTAATTTTTACTTCCTCACTGGGAGTTTTTTTTTTTTTTTTTTGTAAGAGTAAAGCATGCCATGATTTAAATCTACTTGACAAATGTAGTGGGGAACAGCATTACAACCTTTCTTTTAGGGGCCAGGTGGTGGCGCACCTGGTTGAGTGCACATGTTACAATGTGCTAGGACCCAGGTTCAAACCCCCAGTCCCCACCTGCAGGGGAAAGGCTCTGCAAGTGGTGAAGCAGGACTGCTGGCGTCTCTCTCGCTCTCTTTCTCCCCCTCCCTCTTGATTTCTGGCTGTCTCTGTCAAATAAATAAAGATTAAGAAATATATACTTCCATTTGTACTTCCACTCTAGAATATGAACTCAGCATCCAAGAAGCGTGGATTGTTTTTAGTCGATCTAATGTTGTTGGAAGTATTTTTGGCTCTCTGACCATTAGTAGACCCATGAAAGGTTGGATTGGAACAGCTATGTTATTTCTGAGGAAGGGGAGCAGCAGTTCGCAATTTCTTTTTTTTTTTCTTTCCCTTTTTTGTTGCCCTTCTTTATCGTTGTTGTTGTTATTATTGTTGTTACTGCTGCTGTCGTTGTTGGGAAGGACAGAGAGAAATGGAGAGGGGAGGGGAAGACAGAGGGGGAGAGAAAGACAGACACCTGCAGACCTGCTTCACCGCCTGTGAAGCGACTCCCCTGCAGGTGGGGAGCCAGGGGGCTGAAACTGGGATCCTAACGCCGGTCGGGTCCACTTGTGCTTAACCCGCTGCGCTACGCCCCCTGCGATTTCTAGAATGCACTGCAAACAAGGCCAGTCCTCTTGGACGACATGCTTATTCTCCAGAATTTGAGTACAAATAAAAGTTATACATTGCTTAAGTATAATACTGGTCTTCAATACATTTACCAAATCAATTTAAACCTAAGCATCAAACTCTGCCAGTCAGGGAGAGACGACTAACAAAAAGGGCTTGGGGCTCTGGGCAGCTGAAATGAGGACTAGACCAGGGAAGGCAAGGAAGGTGGGCCAGCGTCCTGGGGGGGGGGGGGGCTCATGGCTAGTTGACAAGTACCAGACTCTGACAGAGAAAAGGCTGGGGGGGGGGCGGCACACTCAAGGACCTGTGCAAGGAGGAGGGTTCTAATCCCCACTCCACACTTGTGTGTGTGTGGGGGACGCTTCACAAGCAGGTCTGCAAGTGTCAAGCAGGTCTGCAGATGTCTGTCTCTCCCTGTTCCCCTTTCCCCCCTTTCGATTTCACTCTGTCCTATCGGGTAGGGTAGGGTAGGGTAGGGTAGGGTAGGGTAGAGTAGGGTAGAGTAGAGCAGAGCAGAGCAGAGCAGAGCAGAGCAGAGTAGGATAGGATAAAAGGCTGGCTTGGGGTTTCCTTGTGGTCTCAAGACGGAGACAGCTGACAGAGGCTGGAAACCCCTTTCACCAGTTTCCTCCTGGGAAACCCTAAGCTGACTTAGGAGGGAGGCAGCTGGGGGTGGGGTGCCCAGCGTTTCTGGTCCTGGGGGGGGGGGTTCGGGGTTGGGGGCACCCTGCATGTCTGGTCCTGGGGAGGGTTCAGGGTTGGGGGCGCCCAGCATTCCAGGTCCTGGGAGGTGTCTCGGGGTGGGCGCCCCGCATCCCTGGTCCTGGGTGGGGTCTCGGGGTGGCGCCCCGCATCCCTGGTCCTGGGTGGGGTCTCGGGGTGGCGCCCCGCATCCCTGGTCCTGGGTGGGGTCTCGGGGTGGGCGCCCCGCATCCCTGGTCCTGGGTGGGGTTTCGGGGTGGGCGCCCCGCATCCCTGGTCCTGGGTGGGGTCTCGGGGTGGCGCCCCGCATCCCTGGTCCTGGGTGCGGTCTCCTTGGCCCTGGCTGCCCGCGCGGAGGCCCCGCAGGGCGGACATGGAGCTCACTCCACGGGCCGCACCTGCTCTCACTCTCGTGCTCCTGCCTCCAGGCTGCTCCTGGGCTCCGGGCTCCAGGAGACCATCTTTCCTTTTTTCCCCTTCTCCGTCTTGTTGGCTAGAACAGAGAGAAAGAGAGAGGGGAGACAGAGACAGACAGACAGACAGACACCTTCGCCACTGCTCCTCATACACTCTCCAGCCAGCCCACCCTCCCTGTAGGTGGAGAGCCGGGGGCTCGAACCCGGGTCTTCGAGCGGCGTCCCTGCGCTTAGTACTATGTGGCACCCACTTCTCTGATCTCAGCCAGGGTCCGCCTTTGATCTCGGCCCCCAGCCCCCAGCTGGACCTGGTAAGGGCGTTTGGGGAGGAGCAGGGGGCTGCGGGGGCGGGCCAGGGAGGGGGAGGGGGAGGGGGAAGGAGAGGGGGAGGGGGAGGGGAGGGCAGGAGAGGAGCCTGGAGGGCAGGAGAGGGGGAGGGGAGAGAGGGGGAGGGGAGAGAGGGGGGAGGGGAGAGAGGGGGAGGGGAGGGGGGAGGGGAGGGGGGAGGGGGTGGCTCGGAGGCCCCAGGCTGGGCTGGGGGCGGCACCTGCAGGCCCGAGGGGGAGGGAGGAGCAGTGGGGGAGGGGGAGAGGAGAGGAGGGAGGAGCAGTGGGGGAGGGGGAGAGGAAGGGGAGGAGAGGAGGGGGAGGGGAGGAGCAGGGGGGGAGGGAGGAGGGAGGGGGCGGCGCCGCGGCCGGTGAGTCACGCGGGCGGTGGGCGGTGGGCGGTGGGCGCCGAGGACCCGGAGCAGCGGCGGGGCGGGCGGGGCGGGGCGGGCAGGGCAGAGGCGGGCAGGGCCGGCCGCCCATTCATTCCGCCGCTCCGCCTCCTGCCGGCTCCGCGGGCCCGAGGTGAGTGCGCTGGGCCGCGGTCTGGGCTCCGGCCGGAGAGGGGCGGGTGGGCCGGGGCCGGGGGCCAGGGAGGGGGGGGAGGGGAGAGGGGGAAGGGGAGAGGGGAGGGGAGACGGTGCCGGCCGCGGGGTCCCCGGGGCGCCCCCAGGTGCGGCGGCCTGCGCCTCGTAGCCTCCATCTTGTGCGGGGGGGGGGATGCGGCCTCCTCCCGGGCCTGGGGCCCCCACCCCCTCACCCCCACCCCACCCCTTCCATCCCCCACCCCACCCCCTCCATCCTCCACCCCTCACCCCCACCTCTCCATCCCTCACCCCCACCCTCACCCCCACCTCTCCATCCCCCACCCCACCCTCACCCCCACCTCTCCATCCCTCACCCCCACCCCTCCATCCCCCACCCTGTCCCCCACCCCCACCCCGCCCCCACCCCTGCCCACCCGGCCGTTTTCGCCGCACCCCCGCCTGGAGCCCCTGGCCTTCGCCCTCTGCCTGAATTTGCGGCCTGGAGGGAGGAGAGCTTGAGCCGTTTATGTTACTCTCTTTATGTCTTGGACAGAGGCGTGTGGAGTGGGAAGGGGGGAGGGAGAGAGAGAGAGACCTGCAGCTCAGCCTCACCACTCGCGAAGCTTTCTGCCTGCAGGTGGGGAGGTGGGGACCGAGGGTTTGAACCCGGGTCCTTGCGCACAGGTGTGCCACCACCTGCCCCCTCCACCTTTCTCTCTGTCTCTTTTTAATTTATTTTGTTGAATTATCTTTGTTGATTTATTGGACAGCCAGAAATCGAGAGGGAAGGGGAGCTAGAGAGCGAGAGACAGAGACAGCTGCAGCCCTGCTTCACCCCGCGTGAAGCTTTCTTTCCCCCTGCAAGTGGGGACCGGGGTTTGAACCTGGGTCCTTGCACATTGTTACAGGTGCCCCTGGCCCCTCCATCTTTCTCTTTTTTAAAACATTTTTTATCTATCTCTGTTTATTGGATAAGGACAGCCAGAGATCAAGAGGAAGGAGGAGACAGAGAGGGAGAGACACCTGCAGCACCCCCCCCCCACCACCACCCACAAGTGAGGACTAGGGCCTCGAACCCAGGTCCTCGCGCATGGGATCCTGTGTGCTGCACCAGGTGCTCCACATCTGGCCCCAAGGACTTCAGCTTTCGAGCCGGGTACTGCCAGGCACCTGGCCTGCAAAGAGGCCTCCCCGCCGCAGCCATGGAGCAGGTGTGGCCCAGGGGCTCTGGGTTGCAGATGCGGACGACCGTCCTGCCCTCAGCTGCCCTCTGTCCCCTCGCTGCGGGTTCTTAGGCCGCCGGCCCAGGAGACCTATGGGGGCAGCCTCGCCGCGGTGATGGCTCAGGGATCTGGATGCTCAGGGATCTGGATTGGCCTTTGGGGGAGAGAGAGGAAGGCTTGCTTGGGCTTTTCAGCTTCTGGAAATGGGCTTGGAGGACTTTATTGAGAGCAGATTCCAAGAGGAAGAGGAAACACCTGAGGCAGGTCCCCTCGGCTGACTCCTCCGCTTCAATGCGTGAGCAGTTCTGAGGGGTCTGGGTTGGAGGGATAGGTTGCTTAAAAACAAACAAAAAAAACAAAACACGAAGACAAAACAGAAACACTACCCAGAGGAAAAGTTTCGAAGATCCTCAGAACTGTTACATAGTCTGTCCTGTTGTTCAGGCTCCCAAGAACTTGATAATTCTTGTTTATTTTAGTAGAGCTTCTGCAGGGGATTGAACCTAAGACTTTGGAATGTCAGGCTTGAGAGTCTCTTTGCATAACCATTGTGCTATCTACCCCCCACTCGCTCTGGGATTGTTTTAATGTGCTCCTTCCTTCCGCAGTCAAGGACGGGTGTCATGGCTCATATCCTCCATCTGTGTTATCACTGCTTCCCAAGCTGGAATGGAACCTGGGACTTGCTGACAGGAAGCCGGCAAGTGGTTCTGGGTTGACTGGCGAGATTCTTCTCTCCGCCCCAAAGATGGACAAAACAGATTAAGTTCAGTTGTTTACCTGATAAAGAAAGGAGGGAGGGCGCCGTGTTTGCTCAGTGGGAACCAGATGTAAATCGGATCTGCCTTTGAGGTTTGCTTTGCGTCTTTTTTGGGAGCCAGGGGAAAGACAGTTGTTTGTGATAAGACTTCCAGCACAGAGATAGATGGGCCTCTCACTGAAAGCTCCCACCATTACGGTGGATGCCTTTGGATATGTGGTGAACATCGTTCGGCTCTAGGGAATCGAGAGCGTTTCTGTGACAGATGCTGCGGGAATAGTGATTTATTTCCTTTTTGTTGCCCATGTTGGTTTTTATTGTTGTAGTTCTTCTTGTTGTTGTTGGATAGGACAGAGAGAAAGGGAGAGAGGAGGGGAAGACGGAGGGGGGGAGAGAAAGACAGACATCTGCAGACCTGCTTCACCGCCTGTGAAGCGACTCCCCTGCAGGTGGGGAGCCGGGGGCTCGAACCCGGGGTCCGGTCCTTGTGCTTTGGGCCACGTGCGCTTAACCCGCTGCGCTCCCGCCTGACTCCCGATGACTTGATACTTTATCTGGGGCTTTTAGGTTCTAAAAAGTTACACGTTTGTCTGATTTTTAAAGTCCTGTAGACTGTTAAATGGCATCATCTCTAAAATTTTGCTTTGATTTGGGAAAGTGTTTTATAATCATGTCGGAAGCTAGGCCACATCTCAGCTGAAGCATATCAGACACCTTAGGGCTTGAGCTGAGTAACAGTTGATTGAAACCTGGTGGCAGTTGGGGGGCAGGGAGACAGCAAGGAGACGCAGAAGGACCCTCGTGGCCCAGCGTCCACCCGGCACCACTACCAGAGGTCGGAGCCCAGCGCTGCTCCAGGGAACCGGGCCCCTCCCGTAAGGGGGCGCTCAGGCTGGCAGAGGCAGAGGACCTCTGAGGAGCTGGGCCAGAGACCTCTAAACCCAGAAGCTGGAGCAAGGAAGTCAAGGGAAGAAGAAAAAAGTGTAGCAACAGGCGACCTAGCCGCCTGACCAGCAGGTCGCCTGACTGCCGAGGGCCAGGTGGTTCTCGGGTAGCTGGTTCCCGAGTCCCATTACGGGCCAGTCAGGGGTAAGTTGAGTTTTGTGAAGTGGGGCTCAGCATATGTGACTGTGTTTTGGGCCAGCTGCCTAGGTTCTTTCTCTTTTTTTCTTTGATTTACCGGTTAGTGGTAATCATTGTAATTTATTCATGAGAAAGGGAGAGAGGAGAGAAAACCAGTCATCACCCTGCCACACGTGCGGCCGGGGACACAGGCCTATCATTTATTCCTGGGGGAAGTAGAGACAAGCAGAGCATCACTCTGGCTTATGTGATGCTGGGAATCCAAGGCAGGCATCACTCTGGTACACGTGTTGCCAGGAATTGAACTCAGGACCTCATGCTTGAGAGTCTAGTGCCTTGGCCACTGCGCCACCTCCCGGACCACCGAATGTCATTCTTTTAAAATTATTTTTATTTTACTTATTATTGGACAGAGAAGTTTAGAGGGGAGAGATAGGGAGGGAAAGAGACAGAGACACCTGCAGCCCTGCTTCACCGCTTGTGAAGCTTCCTCCTGCAGATGGGGACCAGGGGTTTAAATCCAGGTCCTTGTGCGCTGTAATGTGAGCGCTTAACCAGTAACGCAGCACCGGGCTCCAGGATGTCATTCTTGTAAGGCCAATGATTTGTCATCACCTAGGCTACTTATGTCTTTCTTTTTTAAAAGATTTTATTTATTTACTAATGAGAGAGAGCACACCAGACATCTCTCTGGTACATGTGCCGCTGGGGATTGAACTCAGGACCTCATGTTTGAGAGTCCAGTGCTTTTAGCCGCTGCACCATTTCTGGAAGCACTTGTTTTGTTTCTTAACAAATGCTTATGAAAGTGAAATTTCAGTGTAACTCTCTCTATTCCACGTATTTTTTAATTTATTTCCTTTTGTTGACCTTGTTTTATTGCTGTAGTTATTATTGATGTCGTTGTTGGACAGGACAGAGAAATGGAGAGAGGAGGGGAAGACAGAGAGGGGGAGAGAAAGACAGACACCTTCAGACCTGCTTCACCACCTGTGAAGCGATTCCCCTGCAGGTGGGGAGCCGGGGCTCGAACCAGGATCCTTATGCCGGTCCTTGTGCTTTGTGCCACATGTGCTTAACCCACTGCACTACCGCCCGACTCCCTGTATCCCAAATATTTTCCCCGATTTGTTAGAGATCACTCTCTCTCTCTCCACAAAGGAGCGATCGTATAATATTTCTCATTTTTGGCAGAAATGCGGCACGTTTGTGGGGAGAATTACAGAGGGGAAAGGAGCCTTTGGACATTGAGAGGAATTTTTTTTTTAAAAAAATCTAATTTATTTGCTAAGACAGAGAAATTGAGAGGGACAGGAAGACAGAGAGAAAGAGAGAGAGGAAGAGAAACACCGCAGCCCTGCTTCACTCATGAAAAGCTCCTTCCCTTCCCCGCAGGTGGGGTCTGGGGGCTCGAATCTGGGTCCTTGTGCACCCAACCAGGTGATTAGCTGTAAGGACTGAAGTACGCACAGGTTAGAAAATAAACTATTGGGAGTCAGGAGGTGGCGCAGCGGGTTAAACGCATGTGGCACAAAGCGCAAGGACCGGCGAAAGGATCCTGGTTCGAGCCCCCGGCTCCCCACCTGCAGGGGAGTCGCTTCCCAGGCGGTGCAGCAGGTCTGCAGGTGTCTGTCCTTCTCTCCCCGTCTCTGTCTTCCCCTCCTCTCTCCATTTCTCTCTGTCCTATCTAACGACAGACATCAACAACAATAATAATAACTACAACAACAATAAAAAAACAACAAGGGCAACAAAAGGGAAAATAAATATTAAAAAATTAAAAAAAGAAAAGAGGCTATGGAGCATTCTGTAGACAGGATTCGTAAGTAGGGTAGGAAGTTGCTTTGTTTGCCACAGCGAGAGGCCTCCTGGGTTCTGGCCTCGTGTCAGCATGAGAGTGGCACCCTGACCCCTGCCTGTCACCACACACCTGTCACGCATGAGGCCAAAAGCAGCAGTGACTTCTTGTGTCTAGTCTCCTCATGCCTGGGATTCTGTGGTGCTAAAGTCCACGTGTCGCTGTGTTTGAGACGATTTGCCTCTTCACCCGCCATTCTGCTCCTGGCTCTTTTGTATATTTAACCCTGGAATAAAAGTGGACTAAATTCTTGGCCTAGGGCTATCCCACAATTCTGACAACAGAATTACTGAATTGGGGTCTCGTCAGGAGGATGAGTGGTGATTTTAAGATAGTCCAGGGCTTGCCAGGCACACATACATTGAACTTTTAGACATGGAATGTGAGATCATGAGTTCTCTGCTCTGTAGGAAGGATCTAGACCCAGCTATTTATTTTTGCACCAAAAAGGTTTTTTTTTTTTTTTAAAAAAAGAAAATATTGATGGGAGTCAGGCGGCAGCACAGCGGGTTAAGCGCAGGTGGCGCAAAGCACAAGGACCGGCGTAAGGATCCCGGTTCGAGCCCCCGGCTCCCCACCTGCAGGGGAGTCACTTCACAGGCGGTGAAGCAGGTCTGCAGGTGTCTGTCTTTCTCTCTCCCTCTCTGTCTTCCCCTCCTGTCCCTGTTTCTCTCTGTCCTGTACAATAAGAACAACAATAACTACAACAACAATGAAAATAAGGGCAACAAAAGGGAAAATAAATATAAAAAATAAATGTGTATATTTCTTACTGGATAGAGACAGAGAAATTGAGAGGGGAGGGGCTGAGGTAGAGGAGAGACAGGCACCTGCAGCCCTGCTCGGCCACTTGAGAAGCTTTCCGATTGAGGGTGGTGGCCGGGGGCTTGAACCTGGGTCCTCTTGCACTGTAATGTCTGTGCTTAACCAGGTGCACCACCTCCCGGCCTCCCCACCCTTTTTTTTTTTTTAAAGACTATTTGATACTTTCTACTCCAATAAGATGTTGATTTTGGGTTGTATTTAAAACAGCAAATAAAGATTCCAACAAACCTTGAGGGTCTATTTTATACTCGTGAGTCCAAAAACAGGCACACACTGCCCTCATGGAATTTGCAGTTCAGTGGGGTACTGTGGGTTACGACGTCGATGGGGGCAGAGGCAGACAGCACAATGGCTATGCAAACAGACTCTTATGCCTGAGGCTCCAAACTCTCAGGTTCAATCCCCTGCACCACCAAAAGCCAGAGCTGAGCCGTGTCCTGGTTAAAAAAATAAATAGATAAAATAATAATAACAAAACGATGACGGTGGCTTCCTTTGTAATAGCTTGGGTGCATCCCGGAGGAGGACTATCCTCCTTGGTCTGAGAGGTGTTCCGTGCCGGCACGAAGTACAGAGCGTCATGTGTGGCCAGTGTCATGATCTGATTCTCCTCTCTTTCGATCGTGTGCTAATAAATATTTTTTTTAAAGTGTTTTCCAATTTTAAGCCTGGTCCCCTTTCCTGTTTATGCTCACGAGTGGGACATTTGCCTCGGTTGGGCAGAAAACAACCATATGTTACAAGTCTCGATATTTAACTTTGAAATACAGTGAATATTCAGAATATTCAGAATTACTTGAAATTGATTTCAAGACTAAGGAGATTTCTTGGTACTGAAAACAAGTTGAGGGGCCAGCTGGTGGTGTACTGGGTGAAGCGCACATGTTACGTTGCTCAAAGGCCCCAGGTTTGATCCCCTGCTCCCCACCTGGGCGCACGGGGGGGGGGGGGGGGGGGGGGGAGGGGCTTCACTAATGCTGACGCAGGTCTGCAGGTGTCTTTCTCTCCCCCTATTTCCCCTTCCTTTCTCAATTTCTCTCTGTTCTATCCAATTAGAAAGAAAAAATAAAATGGCCACCAGGACTAGTGGATTCATACTGTCATGAGACCCAGCAATAACCTTGGTGGGGGGCGGGGGAAGGACGAACAGACGGAAGGGGAAAGCCTAAAACAAATGGAAGAGCTTCTGAATGTATTTTGTTTGGAGAATACTTTTTGTATCTAAGTAGCTTCTCTGAATGGTAAACAAACAGGTCTTGTTGCTTCAGGACCCAGGGTCTCGTGAATGCATCTGAACTCACTGTTACAGACCACAGCTTTTCTGCTGTGGACAGAGAGAAGATAGAGCTGCCATTGCTCCACGCGGCTCTGGGCTTCACGTCCACACCAAGCAGGCGTTCAGACAGTTTTTCTGGCCCGTGAGCTAATCTGCCACCTTTAATTTTCTTTACCTGGTACCAGGACCTCACACATGCATGACCACATAGCTCTCAGACCCTCTTTCCTTCCCATTCTTTTTAAAAAAATATTTATTTTCTCTTTTGTTGCTCATATTGTTTTGTTGTTGTAGTTATGATTGTTATTGATGTCATTGTTGTTGGATAGGACAGAGAGAAATGGAGAGAGGAGGGGAAGACAGAGGGGGAGAGAAAGACAGACACCTGCAGACCTGCTTCACCGCCTGTGAAGCGACTCCCCTGCAGGTGGGGAGCGGGGGGCTCGGACCGGGATCCTTATGCCGGTCCTTATGCTTTGCGCCACCTGCACTTAACCCGCTGCACTACAGCCTGACTCCCTGCCATACATTTTTTAAGAAGCCATGCAGGTAAGCCTTTTAAAGAAATCTAGGAGTTGAATATTTTTTTAAATTTATTTCTTTATTGGGGAATTAATGTTTTACATTCAACAGTAAATACAATAGTTTGTACATGCATAACATTCCCCAGTTTCCCATTTAACAATACAACCCCCACTAGGTCCTCTGTCATCCTTCATGGACCTGTATTCTCCCCACCCACCCACTCCCACCCCAGAGTCTTTTACTTTGGTGCGATACGCCAATTCCATTTCAGGTTCTACTTGTGTTTTCTTTTCTGATCTTGTTTTTCTTTTTTTAAAATTTTTTTAATATTTTATCTTATTTATTCCCTTTTGTTGCCCTTGTTGTTTTATTGTTGTAGTTATTATTGTTGTTGTCGTCGTTGCTGGATAGGACAGAGAGAAATGGAGAGAGGAGGGGAGACAGAGAGGGGGAGAGAAAGACAGACACCTGCAGACCTGCTTCACCGCCTGTGAAGCGACTCCCCTGCAGGTGGGGAGCCGGGGGGCTCGAACCGGGATCCTTATGCCGGTCCTTCTGCTTTTCTGATCTTGTTTTTCAACTTCTGCCTGAGAGTGAGATCATCCCATATTCATCCTTCTGTTTCTGACTTATTGGAGTTGAATATTTCTGTCTCTTTTTTTTTTTTTTTTTCCCCCTCCAGGGTTATCACTGGGGCTCGGTGCCTGCACTACAAATCTACTGCTCCTGGAGGCCATTTTTTTTCCCCATTGTGTTGCCCATGTTATTGTTATTGCTGTTGTTGTTGGAGAAACAGAGAGAAGTCGAGAATAGGGGGAGACAGAAGGGGAGAGAAAGACAGACACCTGCAGACCTGCTTCACCGCTTGTGAAACGACCCCCCTGCAGGTGGGGAACCGGGATCCTTACTCCGGTCCTTGCGCTTCATACTACGAGAGCTTCACCTGCTATACTACCGCCCGGCCCCCAGGAGTTGAGTGTTTTTAAATAATTTTTCCTGTTTTAGCAAACATTTCAAAAATACTATTTATTGTTGGCTAGAGACAGAGAGAAGTTGAGAGGGGTGGGGGCGCATAGGGAGAGAGACAGCGAGACAGCGCAGCTCTGTGTCTCCACTCGAGAAGCTTGCCCCCTGCAGCTGGGGGGTAGGGGCTTGAACCCGCATCCCTGCCCGCTGTAACGTGCAGCTAACCAGGTGCGCCGCCGGTGTTTTTCCCGTTTTGTAAGTTGCCTGTCCCTGCCACTGCTTATTAGCCTCTTTACGAAGACAGAACAACAACCGTGGTGTTGAGGAGCTAAGCCTCTCCGGGGCACAGCGGTCGTAGCCTTCTGGATGTTGGTGTTTTCCGGCGTGGTGGCATTTGAGGTTGTCCGCTCCGGGTTGTCGGCTTGAATCGTCCTGTGAGTCCTTCGTGTGTTCAGGGGGTTGGCCCACACCGCTGGGCGCCTCTCCGCCCTTCACTACAGATGCGGTGGAATGAACACAAAGGAGGTGCGGCTTCAAGGCCTGACACCGCACGTGCTCTGCGTGAGTGCTGTGTCTCTCTCTCTCTCTCTCTCTCTCTCTCTCTCCCCTAAAGACAGGCACACGACCCCCGAAACAAGACTTTGAGGGCCAGCTGTTAGCTCGGCTGGTAGAGTGCCCAGGGCACCTGCCGGGAGGCACCTCGTGGGCGGCAGTGGCGGTGTCTCCTCTCCGTGTCTCCTGCCTTTCTTTGGCCTCCCTCGCTCAAAATGAGAAACGCAAAATTAGGCGACCTGGAGACCTAAGTTCAGAGCATTTCCCGGGCACCGCATGCAGGCTCAATGCCCAGAGCCACCTTGGCATCTCCTCGGAAAGAGCGCCCATCCTTGCAAGCGCTTCCGCGGATTTTCAGGGAAGGGTGTGGGTCAGACACTGGATCGAAAGTGGCCAAGATACCTTGTGCCAGAGGCCCGGGACCATCATCGACTTGCTTCAGAAATGCACCTGGACGGCGTTTACACTTCACTGCCATCCCAGGGAAGTTTTCTGGGTGAGTTAGTCCGCTCGGGGCCATGCTTAGTCTTCTCATTCCCACGGTGGGCAGAGCAGAAAGCCCTAGACATGATGCCATCTGACAGCTTTTCGGTTATGTAACGTGGAGCCAGCAGCGGCTTAAACAGCCGAAGGGGGTGAAGCGGGTGATTGACCGCAGCCATCCGCACCTTTCTTCGCAGATCTTACCATCCTCTTGCTTCTGACTTACCGCAGGGCGGCTTTAAGGCAAGTTACCTGCAGAGTGTTAAGCTGAGCAGTGTGTGTCGTAGCGAAATACTGTTGAAGGATTTAGAGGTGAAAGGCCCTGGGGATTATTCTGTCTGGTCGCATCGGGTTCCCCGAGAGACCACAGAAGCCTGAAGGGGCCGAGTGATCTGCCTGGGTGGCGGGGCTCCTTAGCGGCAGGGCTGACCCAGGCACCGAAGTCGGAGTTCGAACTGTGTTATGATTGGCTTGTTTGCTTGTTTGTTTGTGTGTTACCGGGGCCCTGCTCAGCTCCGCCAGTGGTGGTGTGGGGGATTGAATCTGGGCCTCTGGTACCTCAGGCTTGGAAGTCTTTTTGCAGAACCATCATGCTGTCTCTCTGGCCCGGGGTACTCTTTCTACTGTAATATGTGAATAGAGCATTTGACAAGGTAACAATATAATAGCTTGAAAAAAGACCTCTCTGGTTGTGACAAGTGCTGAGGTACTGGGGTGTCGACTAGTAGCAGTCTTAACACCGGCAGCCTGGGTTCATGCCCTGGTCCCAGGAGCAGCATGATGCCGGTTAAGTCAATTTCTTTTCTTTTTTTTTTTTTAAGATTTAATTTTTTTTTAATATTTTATTTTGTTTATTTATTCCCTTTTGTTGCCCTTGTTGTTTTATTGTTGTAGTTATTATTGATGTCATTGTTGTTGGATAGGACAGAGAGAAATGGAGAGAGGAGGGGAAGACAGAGGGGGAGAGAAAGACAGACACCTGCAGATCTGCTTCACTGCCTGTGAAGGGACCTGCCTGCAGGTGGGGAGCCGGGGGCTCGAACTGGGATCCTGACTCCGGTCCTTGAGCTTAGCGCCACCTGCGCTTAACCCGTTGTGCTACAGCCTGACTCCCATCTTCTTTTCTTTTAATATTTATTTATTACTGGCTAGAGACAGAAATTGTGAGGGGAGAGGAGGGGGAGGTAGGTAGAGACAGAGAGACCCCTGCAGCCCTGCTTCACCACTCGTGAAGCTTTCCCCCTGCAGGTGGGGACCAGGGGCTCGAACCTGGGTCCTTGCGCGCTGTAACGTGTGCGTTCAGCCAGGTGTGCCAGCGCCTGGCCTCTGGTGAAGTCGATTTCTAAAGCTTGCTTTCCTCATCTCCACCGGGCTGATAGCAGTACCCCGTTCCAGGTTAAACACATCAAACAGTAAATAGTTACTTCCCAGGAAGCCATTCCTGACTTCGAGTAATTTCTGGTTCTCTCATCGTCACTTAAACTTGAATAGGCAATTGTTGCCAGCAAAATCGAGCACGTAGAGTGTGATAATGAGAGAAACGGTGGGTTTAAAGGACAGATTTGCAGACAAGTTTTATGTGTGGGTATGTTTCTAAGCCTTTGGAATTACAGAATCATTTTTTTTCTTTTTTTTTTTTTTTTCCTACTAAGCACTGTTAGATGCTATAGTTATTTTTGAGCTGTGTTCAGAAAGTGAAGCCTTTCCCTGAGTTATTTGTTTTTACCAGAGCACGGATATGGTGATGAGGGGGATTGAACCTGGGACCTTTGGTGCCTCCCGTGTGAAGGTCTTTTTGCATAACCATCATGCTATCTCCCCTGCTCTCAGTCATAACTTTTAAAGCTGACTTCAGAGTGTTACAATTGTCGTACAGCCAGAAAACGGCAGTGGCTGCGGGCCTGCGGGGAGGAAGACACAGGATTTCTGCTCAGTCAGTCGTGCAAAAGGGGAGTGGCGACGGCTGGACAGCACTGCACAGAGCCGCGCTCCTGCCACTGCAGGGCTCCCGTGGGGGTTATTGCCGTGGCAAAGGGTGCGTTCTGTATGCTCTCCCAAAATGAAAAAGGAGGGTACAGTGCAAGGTATTGAAGAAAGGGGTCATGCGGGAGAGATAGCACAGTAGCTATGCAAAGGATTTTTTTTTTTCCTCAGAGCATTCTCAGCTCTGGCTTATAGGCGGTGTTGGGGTTTGAACCTGAGACCTCTGTGTCTCGGGCATTAGAGTTTGTAGTCTGTTTGTGGTAGCCATTATGCTTTCTCTCCCACCCTATGTAAAACACACATGCACACGCACACGCACGTTAATGGTCCAAGTTCTGCTCAGTGTTTTCCCTTCTGTTCTTATTTCTCAACTTGTGTCTATGAGTGAGGTCATCCCGTATTCATCCTTCTGTTTCTGACTTATTTCACTTAATATGATTCCTTCAAGCTCCATCCAAGATGGAGTGAAGAAGATGAATTCACCATTTTTAATAGCTGAGTAGTATTCAATGGCGTGTATATAGATCACAACTTGCTCAGTCACTCATCTGTTGTTGGACACCTGGGCTGCTTCCAGGTTTTGGCTGTTACACATTGTGCTGCTGTGAACACAGGTGCACAGGTGCACACAGATCTTTTTGGATGGGTGTGTTGGGTTCCTTAGGATCTATCCCCAGGAGAGGAATGGCAATATGTCAAATATTTTTGTGCCTGAGGTTCACAGGTTGAATTCCTGGCACCAGGGCATTACCATAAACCAGAATTGAGCAGTGCTCTGCTTAAAAAATTACTTATTGGGGGTCGGGCGGTAGTGCAGTGGGTTAAGCGCAGGTGGCGCAAAGCACAAGGACCGGCGTAGGGATCCCAGTTCGAGCCCCCGGCTCCCCACCTGCAGGGGATTCGCTTTATAGGGGTGAAGCAGGTCTGCAGGTGTCTGTCTTTCTCTCCCTCTCTGTCTTCCCCTCCTCTCTCCATTTCTCTCTGTCCTATCCAATGATGACGACATCAGCAACAATAAAACAACAAGGGCAACAAAAGGGAAAATAAATAAATATTAAAAAAATAATAAAAAAGGGATATGCTTAGAAAATTAATTATTAATGAGAGAGAGCTGGGGAGAGAGAGAGAGAGAACACCAGAGCCTTTTCCTGCCACATGTTGCAGGGATGGACCATAGAAACTCCTGCTGACAAGTCCTGTGCTGTTCTGACATGAGACCTCTTCCTGGCTGCAAGGTGTGTAGGTGTTTTGAAAATAGGAATTGAGCAAAAATATTAAACACTAGAAAGTAATGTTCATGGTGGTGGGAACATTGGTGTTCCTGAAACATCAGGATGGGGGAGAGATCACGGTGCAGACAAGCCTGGCCTGGCCGTGTTCTCGTCTCAGCCTGCCTTGAGTCACACGCGATTAGGTGGACAGGTCACTTTAGAGCTGCTTCTATCATGTTGAATGCTCCTGTCCAGTGACAGGGCTTGTCTTTCCAGTTTTTATTTTACTGAACGATAAAGAGGTAAAGATGTCAGAGAGAGGGAGTCAGGCGGTAGCGCAGCGGGTTAAGCGCACGGGACACAAAGCGCAAGGACCCACATAAGGATCCCGGTTCGAGCCTCCGGCTCCCCACCTGCAGGGGAGTCGCTTCACAGGCGGTGAAGCAGGTCTGCGGGTGTCTGTCTTTCTCTCCCCCTCTCTGTCTTCCCCTCCTCTCTCCATTTCTCTCTGTCCTATCCAACAACGACGACATCAATAGCAACAACAATAACTACTGTAACAATAAAAAACAACAAGGGCAACAAACGGGGGGGAAAAAGATATCAGAGAGAAAGAGGCCAGAGCAGTGCTCAGCTCTGACTGGTGGTGGTGCTGAGGATCGAACCTGGGGCCTCAGAGCCTCTAGCATGAGAGTCTTTAGCAGAACCATGGTGCTGTCATAGCTGGTACGCTGTGTGACTTTGCTTCTTTCAGAACTGTCTTACAGTTGATGTATAAGGTCTGTATTGTTTATAAGTTAAATTTAAGCCTATTTTAATTTTTGCTGTTGTAAATCTGGTCTTGGAGCCAGCTGGTGGTGCACCTGGTTAAGTGCTCACATTACAGAGCTCGAGGACCCAGGTTCAAGCCCCCGGTCCCCATCTGCAGGGGGGAAGCTTCCTGAGTGGTGAAGCAGGGCTGCAGGTGTCTCTCTGTCTCTCTCCCTCTCTACCTCCCCCTCCCTCTCAATTTTTCTCTGTCTCTATCCAATAATAAATAAATAAATAACCCCCCCCCAAAAGTAAATCTGCCCTATTCTGTTTTGATCCATTTCCCCCCACTCATAACTTGTTCTTATTGTTTAAAAATAATTGTAGTTGCTATTGTATATGTGAAGACGATTTATACATGTAATTTTATATCCTGTTATTTCCTACATGTTCTTACTGTTTGAAATCACTTTTCCTGTGAGTCCTGTGGAGTTTTCGATGAAACGTGTTATCTGCACATTGAGGTCGTGAGGGTCCTGCCCAGCTCACGCCCCTCGCACCTGTCCCCGTGGCTGTGTTTCCTAGGGCTTTCTCTTGTCAGATTCTACCTGAAAGGGCCTTTTTATGCCATACAGTCATATGGAGACCTCAATTTTGTTGACTTGTTGGGAAATCTTCGCGTGTTGCTCTATAGAAATGCTGATTTTTTAAAATAGCGCGCACGATGTTTTATGTATCCTGGTATTCGTCCCTTATGTCTGTACGATGTAGGCTTTACGTTCTGGTTGGAGGACGTCTGCGTCATCCCAGCCTGTTTCCTGTGTCCTTTTATAGCGACTCAGAGTGTGTGAGGATGTATGTACAGATACAGTGACTCAGAGTGTGTGAGGATGTATGTACAGATACAGTGACTCAGAGTGTGTGAGGATGTATGTACAGATACAGTGACTCAGAGTGTGTGAGGATGTATGTACAGATACAGTGAGTTAGAGTGTGTGAGGATGTATGTACAGATATAGTGAGTTAGAGTGTGTGAGGATGTATGTACAGATATAGTGAGTTAGAGTGTGTGAGGATGTATGTACAGATACAGAGACTCAGAGTGTGAGGATGTATGTACAGATACAGCGACTCAGAGTGTGAGGATGTATGTACAGATACAGTGAGTTAGAGTGTGTGAGGATGTATGTACAGATACAGCGACTCAGAGTGTGAGGATGTATGTACAGATACAGCGACTCAGAGTGTGAGGATGTATGTACAGATACAGCGACTCAGAGTGTGTGAGGATGTATGTACAGATACAGCGACTCAGAGTGTGAGGATGTATGTACAGATATAGTGAGTTAGAGTGTGTGAGGATGTATGTACAGATACAGCGACTCAGAGTGTGAGGATGTATGTACAGATACAGCGACTTAGAGTGTGAGGATGTATGTACAGATACAGTGAGTTAGAGTGTGTGAGGATGTATGTACAGATACAGCGACTCAGAGTGTGAGGATGTATGTACAGATACAGCGACTCAGAGTGTGAGGATGTATGTACAGATACAGCGACTCAGAGTGTGAGGATGTATGTACAGATATAGTGAGTTAGAGTGTGTGAGGATGTATGTACAGATATAGTGAGTTAGAGTGTGTGAGGATGTATGTACAGCTACAGAGACTCAGAGTGTGAGGATGTATGTACAGATACAGCGACTCAGAGTGTGAGGATGTATGTACAGATACAGTGAGTTAGAGTGTGTGAGGATGTATGTACAGATACAGCGACTCAGAGTGTGAGGATGTATGTACAGATACAGCGACTCAGAGTGTGTGAGGATGTATGTACAGATACAGCGACTCAGAGTGTGTGAGGATGTATGTACAGATACAGCGACTCAGAGTGTGAGGATGTATGTACAGATATAGTGAGTTAGAGTGTGTGAGGATGTATGTACAGATACAGCGACTCAGAGTGTGAGGATGTATGTACAGATACAGCGACTTAGAGTGTGAGGATGTATGTACAGATACAGCGACTCAGAGTGTGAGGATGTATGTACAGATACAGCGACTCAGAGTGTGAGGATGTATGTACAGATACAGCGACTCAGAGTGTGAGGATGTATGTACAGATACAGCGACTCAGAGTGTGAGGATGTATGTACAGATATAGTGAGTTAGAGTGTGTGAGGATGTATGTACAGATACAGCGACTCAGAGTGTGAGGATGTATGTACAGATATAGTGAGTTAGAGTGTGTGAGGATGTATGTACAGATACAGCGACTCAGAGTGTGAGGATGTATGTACAGATACAGCGACTCAGAGTGTGAGGATGTATGTACAGATACAGCGACTTAGAGTGTGAGGATGTATGTACAGATACAGTGAGTCAGAGTGTGTGAGGATGTATGTACAGATACAGCGACTCAGAGTGTGAGGATGTATGTACAGATACAGCGACTCAGAGTGTGAGGATGTATGTACAGATACAGCGACTCAGAGTGTGAGGATGTATGTACAGATACAGCAACTCAGAGTGTGAGGATGTATGTACAGATACAGCGACTTAGAGTGTGAGGATGTATGTACAGATACAGTGAGTCAGAGTGTGTGAGGATGTATGTACAGATACAGTGACTCAGAGTGTGAGGATGTATGTACAGATACAGCGACTCAGAGTGTGAGGATGTATGTACAGATACAGCGACTCAGAGTGTGAGGATGTATGTACAGATACAGCGACTCAGAGTGTGAGGATGTATGTACAGATACAGCGACTCAGAGTGTGAGGATGTATGTACAGATACAGCGACTCAGAGTGTGAGGATGTATGTACAGATACAGCGACTCAGAGTGTGTGAGGATGTATGTACAGATACAGCGACTCAGAGTGTGTGAGGATGTATGTACAGATACCTCAGTCTGCATCCATATTGATACACTTATTACTATTATTTATTCCTTCCTTTTAGTATAAATGGATAGAATTTAAATTTTTTTGACATGTCGTGACTCAAGTTGTCAACTTGTCTCACGGAATGAAAAAGAAGTCTCCTTACAATACCTTTTCTTTTCTTTTAAATTTATTTCTTTATTGGGGAATTAATGTTTTACATTCAACAGTAAATACAATAGTTTGTACATGCATAACCTTCCCCAGTTTCCCATTTAACAATACAACCTCCACTATCCTTACGATACCTTTTCATTTATTTTTTTAAACCTGTGTTGTATTTATTTTTGGATAGAGACAGAGAGAAATTGAGAGGGAAGGGGGGAAGTAGAGAGGGAGGGAGAGAGAGAGAGACAGAGACCCCTGCAGCCCTGCTCCAGCACTCGCCCAGCTCTCCCCCTGCAGGTGGGGTCCGGGGGCTTGAACCCGGGTCCTTGCTCGCTGAGACGTGTGCGCTCAGCCAGGCCCCGCGGTACCTTTTCGCCCCGCTAGTTAGCAGCTGAGCGCCCTGTCCTCCCTGCGTGACCGCTGTGTGCTGAGCACGATGGCCTTCCCCGTGGACCTGCTGGGCGACTGCAGCCACCAGGAGCTGGAGAGCTCGGCGGAGGACTACATGTCGGACCTGAGGTGCGGGGACCCCGACCACCCGGAGTGCTTTCCGCTGCTTCATGTCACGGTGAGACGGGGCCGGTGGGTTCGAGCCGCCTTTTTTATTTACTTACTTATGTTTTGGTTTGCGTTTGCACATGAAATCAGATCATACAACAAAAAAAGTGTTAACTAAATATTTTTTAAAACATGCTTCAGAGATTTCAGTTAAATGGATAAATATTGCTTTACTATTTAATTTAATGCAGAAGCACTAACGTTTCTTACAGAAAGATATATTGTGTCCGGGAGGTGGCGCAGTGGCAAAGCCTTGGACCCTCAAGCATGAGGTCCCGAGTTCAATCCCCGGCAGCACATGTGACGTCTGGTTCTTTCTCTCTCCTGTCTTTCTCGTTAGTAAAAGAACGATTTATTAATGAGAGAGAAAAAAAAGGAAGAGAAAAGATGGTGTTTTTGTTCTGTATGTTTTCCAAACAAGGTTCTTGGCTACTGTTTGTCATTTCTTTCAGATTCCTATCAGCCTGTCAAACATAGGCTTTCTGCCGCTCTATGGTGGAGACCAGACCCAGAGGATCCTCGCTCTTTTCGCGCCCGAGGACTCACTCACAGGTCCCTTCTGCGCTTCGGTTTTGCAGTGGGAGGGCTCCCCGCCCCCTTCCCGAAATTCTGTAAAAAGACAGACAGATGCAGGAACGAATTAGCAGGGGCCACCCAGACTTGTCTGCGACTGACTGGGGCACAGCCTAACTGTCAGCTCGCAGCGGAACTCAGAACGGCAGCGAGAGCCGCGTGGCCGGGGGGGTCCCGCCGTGCCGGGAGGGGCGGCCCGGCCCCGGCAGCTGGGACAGACAGACAGACAGACAGACAGACCCACGTCCGGCCGGACGCTCACCGCCCCGTGTTCTGCCGTAGCCGTGGCGCTGTACCTCGCCGACCGGTGGTGGGCCGTTGACGACATCGTGAGGACGTCCGTCCCTTCCCGAGAGGGCCTCCAGCAGGTAACGGCGCCTGGGGGCGTCAGGGCTCCCCAGCCCGGCCAGGTGTCTGGCGGTGCGGGCTGACCGGGTAGCCCTGCCCGCGGAATGGCACTCTCACGAGGAAGCTGCCCTCCGAACGGGGGCGGCAGCTCGGGAAGGGCTTCCCCTGTCCGGCGGTAAAGACGCTGCTGCCTTGAGCTTTGCTTTCACTTCTGTACTTGCCACCGGGCTTCTTGCTGCGACCCCTGCCAGCACGACAGATGGAAACGGGGCAGGTGGAGAGAGGGAGAGGGGAAAGCCCACTCCCCAAGGCCCGCTTCACTGCCCTTGGGGTGCCCTCCCTGCAGGTGGGGAGCAGGGGACCGGACTTTTCCCCTTTTTATTTTTAATGGGGAGACTTGGAACGGGACGAGAAGGAGCTGAACGGTAGAGGTGGTCGGGGCCGCAGTTGAAGTTGGGGGCGGCTGCAAGCGAAAGCCACAGCGCCGACGGTGCTGCTGGCGGCTGCTCCCTTGGAAACACTGAGCCGCTTCTGCAGTTATGCCAGAAGACAGAACTCCAGGCGTCACACCTGCCTGTAGAAACACGCTGCCGTCGGGGCCAGGTGGTGGCGCACCTGGTTCAGTGCTCACATGACAGTGCGCGAGGACCTGGGTTCAAGCCCCGGCCCCCACCTGCAGGCAGTAAGCTTCACGAGTGGTGAAGCAGGGCTACATGTGTGTGTCTCTGTCTCTCTGTCTCCCCCTCTCCTCTCTATCCAGTAATACGTAGAGATTCAGAAATTATTTAAAAAGAAAAGAAATCTAGGGAGTCGGGTGGCAGCGCAGGTGGCGCAAAGTGCAAGGACCGGCATAAGGATCCCGGTTCGAGCCCCCGGCTCCCCACCTGCAGGGGAGTCGCTTCCCAGGCGGTGAAGCAGGTCTGCAGGTGTCTGTCTTTCTCTCCCCCTCTCTCTGTCTTCCCCTCCTCTCTCCATGTCTCTCTGTCCTATCTAACAATGACGACATCAATAACAACAACAATAATAACTTCTGCAACAATAAAAAAAAACAAAACGAGGGCAACGAAAGGAGAAATGAATGAATCAGAAATCCGCTGCCACGGCATGAAGTGTTAGTCTCCTGTCTCATGCTCAGGCGTCTTGCGCATCTGATGGGCATGTGCCGGCTTCTCGTGGGGGCCCTATCTCGGGTCCAGCGCTCTCTGCGTGACCGTCCCGTTGGCCACCGGAGACGGGTGCAGATAAGAACTTGTCCTGAGGCAGCAGGGGTGGGCACGACTGGGGTACCTCTGCGACCCGTGGCAAGAGATGAGACCAAAGACCACCCCAGGGGGGCCATGGCGGGGGATAACCCGTTTATTGAGCTGCAGAAGAGTCCTTACAGGGCGGTAGGGGGATGCAAAGGGCGGTAGGAGGGAGCGGTGTGTTTTTACCTTGTATGGTTAAAGCACCAGGAGGTTGAGAAAGGGGGGTGGGGGGTCCTTCCAGTAATCCTTAGGTGGGTGGTCTGGCTGGTTTGGGAAGAAGGAGGTGAGATTATCAGCAGGCACACGGGGAGAGATGGGGGCGTGTTTGTGTGGGCAGGGGGAATCGGGCCATATTCGAGACAGGGAAGTGTGGTGAGGGGGCTTCTAGTAAGCGGACCAGCTGGTTCGGGAACAAGCAAGTGAACTGTTGCCTTAGAGAATGTGGGCCCTGTGGGGTGGGGGAGTCTGACAGCGACAAAATCCTGGAGGCCGAGGCCCCCCCTGCTCGACCCCGGGTGGGGGAGACTGACGGGGCGGCTGTACCTCCAGGTGCCATGCTCACCCGCAGCCCCACAGTCCCCACGGGCACGAATCCAGTGTCTGAAGTGCCAGCCGTCCGTGTGGGAGAGGGGCCGGGGGAACAGCATCTCCTCGTGGCCCCTGTCGTGACCGTTGTGCCTGGTGTTGACTCTTTGCAGGTGAGGACTCTCGGGGAGAGAGTGGTCCTGTATGTTCTGAATCGAATAATCTATCGGAAACAGGAGATGGAGAGGAATGAGACCCCATTCCTGTGCCACGGCAGCACTGACTACGCTAAGATCCTGTGGGAGAAAGGAGAGGCCATCGGGTTCTACTCCGTCAAGCCGACAGGTGAGCCTCAGCCCGCACTGCACAGACGCGTCCATTTTGAGAACCCAACTGCATTCATACTCCCTGGAAATCGTCTTCAGAGTGTATCGGAGGGATTCTGGCATCATATTTCCCGGGAGTACTGACTCTCCCACCCTCTGTAAGTGAGGGTTGTCAGGCAGGTCTTAAAAATGTGCAAGACAAGACTAGGGGCCAGCAGACCCGGAACTGGGTAGGGTACCTGCTGTGCCGTGTGCCTGCAGCCATGGTTGGAGCCCCAGCACCGCATAGAGTGCACGGGGCCCTCGGGGAAGCTCCAGTGCATGATGTCTCGCCCTCTTTCTCTCTCTGAATGGAAGAACTAGCTCAGAAGTGGTGAATTTGTGTGTATTTAGCTCAGCCAACAAAACACACACACAGACACACACACACACACACACACACACACACACACACACACACACACACACACACACACACACACACACACACACACACACCGGTGCTGGCTTATTGTGGTGCTGGAGATTGAGCCTAGGATCTCAGAGCCTCAGGCATGGAAGTCTTTCACATAACCACTATGCTATCAACCTAGCTCTCTTCCCTTTATTCGAAGCTGGTTTACCTTGGGTCTTTCTGCCATCACTATTACTAGTCCTTTCAAAAGTCCCTGTCTCGAGGCCGGAAGATAGCCCAGTTGCTAGGAAAAAGATATCCAGCTGGTTCCGACCACGTGCCGGGTCCTGAGCTTTGAGCCCCCGCCCTGCATGGGACCACTTGTAGCACCAGGAAAAGCTTCATGGATGACGGACAGCTGTCGTGAATCTCCCCTCCCTTCTCTCCTTCCCGTCCCTCTCTAAAATAGCTCCGAGCTGGAGAAAGCATGTGTGTGGCAGAAGGCAGAACCCCCTGCTCAGTGTCTGTCCAGTGTGGACTCCAGTAGTAACGCTCTGTGGTGTGGTTCACTGCCCGGTCCCAGCCTCTTGCTACCGCCTGTTCTGAGGGCTGACTCACTCTGTGTCTGCAGACACGCTCCTGCCGCTTGCTGCCCCGCCAGCTCGTTCTTGCTTTAAGCTCTGGTTCTCACCTGCCGGGAGCAGCAGAATCAGATGTGCCCATCGATTTGTTTTTTTTTTTTTTTTTTTTAATTTATTTTTTATTTAAGAAAGGATTAATTAACAAAACCATAGGGTAGGAGGGGTACAACCCCACACAATTCCCACCGCCCAATCTCCATATCCCACCCCCTCCCCCGATAGCTTTCCCATTCTCCATCCCTCTGGGAGCATGGACCCAGGGTCATTGTGGGTTGCAGAAGGTAGAAGGTCTGGCTTCTGTAATTGCTTCCCCGCTGAACATGGGCGTTGACTGGTCGGTCCATACTCCCAGTCTGCCTCTCTCTTTCCCTAGTAGGATGGGTCTCTGGGGAAGTGGAGCTCCAGGACACATTGGTGGGGTCTTCAGTCCAGGGAAGTCTGGCCGGCATCCTGATGACACCTGGAACCTGGTGACTGAAAAGAGAGTTAACATACAAAGCCAAACAAATTGTTGAGCAATCATGGACCCAAAGCTTGGAAAAGTGGAGAGGAAGTATTAGGGAGGTACTCACTGCAAACTCTAGTATACTTCTGCTTTCTTACTTTGGTGCCATACTCCAAACTCAGTCAATTTCTGCTTTGCGTTTCTACTTCTTTTTTTTTTTTTTTTTTACATGCATATCATTCCCCAGATTCCCATTTAGCAATACAACCCCCACTATTTCATTCATTATTTTTCATGGACCTGTATTCTCCCCACCCACCCACCCACCCCAGAGTCTTTTACTTTGGTGTAATACTCCAATTCCATTTCAGGTTCGACTTGTGTTTTCTTTTCTAATCTTGTTTTTCAACTTCGGCCTGAGAGTGAGATCATCCCGTATTCATCCTTCTGTTTCTGACTTATTTCAATCAACATGATTTTTTCAAGGTCCATCCAAGATCGGCTGAAAACAGTGAAGTCACCATTTTTTACAGCTGAGTAGTATTCCATTGTGTATATATACCACAACTTGCTCAGCCACTCATCTGTTGTTGGACACCTGGGTTGCTTCCAGGTGTTGGCTATTACAAATTGTGCTGCCAAGAACATATGTGTACACAGATCTTTTTGGATGGATGTGTTGGGTTCCTTAGGATATATCCCCAGGAGGGGAATTGCAGGGTCATAGGGTAGGTCCATTTCTAGCCTTCTGAGAGTTCTCCAGACTGTTCTCCACAGAGGTTGGACCAATTGACATTCCCACCAGCAGTGCAGGAGGGTTCCTTTGACCCCACACCCTCTCCAGCATTTGCTGCTGTTACCTTTTCTGATGTGTGACATTCTCACAGGAGTAAGGTGATATCTCATTGTTGTCTTGATTTGCATTTCTCTGACAATCAGAGACTTGGAGCATTTTTTCATGTGTTTCTCGGCCTTTTGGATCTCTTCTGTGGTGAATATTCTGTCCAATTCCTCCCCCCATTTTTGGATGGGGTTATTTGTTGTCTTGTTGTTGAGTCTGGTAAGCTCTTTATATATGTTGGTTATTAAACTTTTTTTTTTTTAGTCATTGTTCTATTTCTTTTCTTAATTTTTATTATCTTTATTTTATCAGATAGAGACCACCATAAATCAAGAGGGAAGGGGGTGATAGAGAGGGAGAGAGACAGAGAGACACCTGCAGCCCTGCTTCACCACTTGCAAAGCTTTCCCCCTGCAGGTGGGGACCGGAGGCTTGAACCCGGGTCCTTGAGCACTGTAATGTGCGTGCTCAACCAGGTGCGCCACCATCCAGCCCCTCTACTTTTTTTTTTTCTGCTTTACCTTTTTTTTTTTTATTTATAAAGAGGAAACACTGACAAAACCATAGGATAAGAGGGGACAACTGAACACAGTTCCCACCACCAGAACTCCGTATTATTAAACTCTTATCTGATGTATGGCATGTAAAGATCTTCTCCCATTCTGTGAGGGGTCTCTTGATTTGGGTAGTGGTTTCTTTTGCTGTGAAGAAGCTTTTTAATTTGATGTAGTCCCATAGGTTTATACTTGCCTTAGTCTTCCTTGTAATTGGATTCGTTTCATTGAAAATGTCTTTAAAATTTATGCGGAAAAAAGTTCTTCCAATATTTTCCTCTAAGTATCTGATAGTTTCTGGTCTAACATCCAAGTCCTTGATCCACTTGGAATTTACTTTTGTATTTGGTGAAATACAGCTTCATTCTTCTGCATGTTTCAACCCATTGTTTCCAACACCATTTGTTGAAGAGACTCTGCTTTCCCCATGTAATAGTCTGGGCCCCTTTGTCAAAGATTAGATGTCCATAGGTGTGGGGCCTCATTTCTGGGCTCTCAATTCTATTCCACTGGTCAGTGTGTCTGTTCATGTTCCAGTACCAAGCAGTTTTGATGACAATGGCCCTATAATATAGTTTGAGATCTGGCAGTGTGATGCCTCCAGTTCTGTTCTTTTTTCTCAAGATTGTTTTGGCAATTCTAGGTCTTTTCTGGTTCCAGATAAACATTTGTAGCATTTTTTCTATTCTCCTAAAAAATGTGCTTGGGATCTTGATGGGGATAGCATTAAATTTGTAGATGGCTCTGGGTAATATATTCATTTTGATGATGTTAATTCTTCCAACCCATGAGCATGGAATATCTTTCCACTTCTTTGTGTCTTTTTCAATTTCTTTGAGTAGTGACTCATAATTTTCAGTATACAAGTCTTTCACTTCTTTGGTTAGGTTTATTCCTAGATATTTTATTGTTTTTGTTGCTATAGAAAAAGGAACTGATTTCTGGATTTCAATTTCTTCTAACTTAGTGTTTGCATAGAGGAATGCCACTGACTTTTGAATGTTAATTTTATAGCCTGACACATTACTGTATTGCCTGATGATTTCCAAAAGCTTCTTGCTAGATTCCTTAGGTTTTTCCATGTATACTATCATGTCATCTGCAAATAAGGAGAGTTTGACTTCTTCTCTTCCAATCTGTATGCCTTTAATTCCTTGCTCCTGCCTGATTGCTATGGCAAGAACTTCCAACACTATGTTGAATAGTAATGGTGATAGTGGGCAGCCCTGTCTAGTACCTGATCTGAGGGGAAATGCTTCCAGTTTTTCACCATTGAGTATGATGTTGGCTGTAGGTTTGCTATATATAGACTCCACTATCTTCAGGAATTTTCCATCTATTCCTATTTTTTGTAGTGTTTTGATCATAAAGGGATGTTGTATTTTGTCAAAGGCTTTCTCTGCATCTATTGATATGACCATGTGGTTTTTGGTCTTGCTTTTGTTGATGTGGTGGATCACATTGATTGATTTACGTATATTAAACCAACCTTGCATGCCTGGGATAAACCCCACTTGGTCATGATGAACAATTTTTTTGATATACTGCTGTATCCGGTTGGCTAGAATTTTGTTCAATATTTTCGCATCTATGTTCATCAGAGATATTGGTCTGTAGTTTTCTTTTTTGGTTGTGTCCCTGTCTGCTTTTGGTATCAGGGTGATGTTGACTTCATAGAAGCTGGCAGGGAGTATTCCAGTGTCTTCAATCTTCTGGAAGACTTTTAAAAGTAGAGGTATTAGTTCTTCTTTGAAAGTTTTGTAGAATTCATTTGTAAAACCATCTGGTCCAGGACTTTTATTTTTGGGAAGATTTTTGATAACTGTTTCAATTTCATTAGCTGTGATGGGCCTGTTCATGTTATCCACTTCCTCTTTACTTAGTTTTGGAAGTTGGTAGGTATCTAGGAAATCATTCATTTCTTCCAGGTTCTCTAACTTGGTGGCATATAGTTGTTCATAGAAGCCTCGCATGATATGTTGAATTTCTGCAGTGTCTGTTGTGATATCTCCTCTTTCATTTACTATCCGATTTATTTGGGTCTTCTCCCCTTTTTGTTTTGTGAGTCTGGCTAAAGGTTTGTCGATTTTGTTTACTCTTTCGAAGAACCAACATTTACTTTCATTGATCTTTTGTATGGTTTTCCTATTCTCAATGTTATTTATTTCTGCCCTAACTTTAGTAATTTCTGTCCTTCTGGTTGCTTTAGGGTTCCTTTGTTGTTCTTCTTCTAGGTCTTTAAGATGTGCAATCAGGCTGTTTATTTGTGCCTTTTCTTGTTTCCTAATGTGTGCTTGTATAGCTATGAACTTCCCTCTTAGGACTGCTTTAGCTGTGTCCCAAATATTTTGATAGCTTGTGTCTTCATTTTCATTGAACTCTCGAAACATTTTGATTTCTTCCTTGATTTCCTCTTTGACCCAGAAGTTGTTAAGAAGTGTACTGTTGAGCTTCCACATTTTGGCACTGTTACTAATCTTTTGTTGATTGTTAAGTGTTAGTTTAATTCCACTGTGGTCTGAGAAGATGCTTGGGATGATTTCAGTGCTCTTGAATTGGCTGATGCTGTCTTTGTGGCCTAACATATGGTCTATCCTTGAGAATGATCCATGTGGATTTGAGTAAAATGTGTATTCCAGTTTCTTGGGATGAATGACTCTGAAAATGTCCAATAGTTCTAGTTTATCTATCTCTTCATTTAGCTCCCTTATGTCTTTACTGATTTTCTTCCTGGATGATCTGTCAAGTTGAGATAGTGGGGTGTTGAAGTCCCCTACTATGATTGTGTTACTGTTAATATATTGCTGTAGCTCTTTCAGTAGAAGTTTGATGTATTTAGATGGCTTCTCATTGGGTGCATTGATATTAATAATTGTTAAGTCCTCTTGATTGACTGATCCTCTGAGCATTAAGTAGTGTCCATTCCTATCTTTTTTAATCTTATCTATTTTAAAGTCTATCATGTCAGATATGAGAATAGCTGTTCCTGCCCTTTTTTGTGGGCCATTGGCTTGTATGATAGTTTTCCATCCTTTCACTTTAAGTCTGTGTTTGTCTTGTTGCGTTAGGTGAGTTTCCTGTAGACAACATATTGTTGGGTTGTGTTTTCTGATCCATCTTCCTACTCTGTGTCTTTTAATAGGTGAATTCAGGCCATTCACATTTATTGATATCAAAGATTGAAGATATTTTAACGCCATTCTTGTAGAGTTTTAGAGTGTTTTGATATATGTTCTATTTGTGGTGGTCTGGTTGTTTATAGGAAACCTTTCAGAACTTCTTTCAAGGCAGGCTTGGTGATGGTTGCTTCCTTCAACTGTTGCTTGTCTGAGAAGGTTTTGATGCCTCCATCTAGTCTGAATGACAATCTAGCAGGATATAGTATTCTTGGCTGAAAGCCTTTCTCATTGAGCACTCGATAGATATCTTGCCATTCTCTTCTGGCCTGTAGTGTTTGTATGGAGAAGTCCGCTGCTAATCTTATGGGTTTTCCTTTGTAGGTGACTCTTTGTTTTTCTCTTGCAGCCTTGAGGATCCTTTCTTTATCCTTATTCCTTTCCAATCTAAGTATGACATGTCTTGGTGTCTTTAGGTCTGGGTTAATTCTGTTTGGGACCCTCTGGGCTTCTTGAATCTTTATGTCTTTGGTGTTGTCTAGACTAGAGAAATTTTCAGCTATTATGGCCTGGAGAACGCTTTCTTCCTCCCCTTCTCTTTCTTCCTCTGGTAAGCCAATAATGCGTATATTGTTTCTTTTGAAGTCATCCCATAGGACTCTGTTGTTGTTTTCAGCATCTCTTAATCTCTTTTTGAGATCTCTTACTTCTTTTTTAATTGTCTCTAATTCATCCTCAATCTTGCTAATTCTGTCTTCAGCCTCATTGATTCTATTCTCTCTGCCCTCTACTGCTTTCTGGAGTTCATCTATTTTGTTGCCCTGCTCTGATAACTGTTTTAGCTTGTTCAGCTAGTTGCCTTCTTAGCTCAGCAATTTCAGCTTTCAGCTCTCTAATAACCATGCGATTATTAGAATTTTCTTCCATATTCTCATTTGTTGTTCCTGCAGTTCTGATTACAATTTTTTCAAATTCTTTACTCACTCCTGTTATTATTTCCTTAGCTAATGTTTGGATGTTGAACTCGTTGTTTTGCACTTCGCCCTCTGGAGGACTTTTAGCTGGACTCTTGTCCTGGTTGAGTCTCCATTATTTTTTCTTGTTGTTTTAACCATTTTATATAAGTTAACAGTTTTTTCAATCCCTGAGTTGGAGTTCAGTGGTGTAAAAGCCTTTTTTTTTCCCCTGTAGGCTATGGTAGCCTGAGGGCTTTTAAACTATCAATAGGCTTCTTGGCTTAATCAATGACTCCTGACCAAGAGATAAAGCAGGGTGTGGCAGAGATAATCCAGTGGTTATGCAAAGAGACTTTCACAGCCCTTCAGCTATGCCACCGAGGTATAGGTCTTCTCCTGAGTTTCCCGGTTAGATCTCTGTGCCCTGGTGTCCCTCCCTGTTGCTGCTCCAGAATCTGAGGGTAGTAGCAATGGAGACTCAGAGTTGTACTTGGTGAGTCTCTGGGGAGTCCTTTCCTCCCTTCAGCTGTCCCCTTGTTGGTGGAGCAGACTGGAGGTGGTGTCTCCACTGACAAACTGTCGAATTGTTAGCAGTCACTTAATCTCTCCTTAGGCCCCTCTCTCCTCTCTGTCACCAGCCACGCGTGTTTGTACTCACAGGTGATTTACTGGGTTTCTGTGGTCATTCTAGTCCTGTCTTGTTTCGGTCCGGGTGGTCTCCTTTGGTATTCCTAGTTGATCCGGGAGAGGAGAGGAGAGGAGAGAAAGCGATCTGCTGCTCGTAGCTCCGCCTCCGGAAGTTCCGATATTTTTATTTTCATGACTATACAAGATAAGTATCTGCAGGGGAGTCTCCTTACAAGCGGTGAAGCAGGTCTGCAGGTGTCTCTCTTCCTCTCCCCCTTTCGTGCCCATCGATTTGAACCAATAACCATTTACTTGAATTGGAATTGATTTGATTTGAATCAGTAGTCACTTCATTCTTCTGAAAGTATTTTTCTTTGCAAAGAAAACTAGAACATATATTTTTGAAAATTATTAAATACACACTCTGAAGAAGTGACAAAAACATTCCATATATATATATATTAGCAAGAAACCTGGGAGTCGGGCAGTAGTGCAGCGGGTTAAGCGCAAGCCACACGAAGCGCAAGGACCGGCGTAAAGATCCCGGTTCGAGCCCCCGGCTCCCCACCCGCAGGGGAGTCGCTTCCCAGGCGGTGAAGCAGGTCTGCAGGCGTCTGTCTTTCTCTCCCCCTCTCTGTCTTCCCCTCCTCTCTCCATTTCTCTCTGTCCTATCCAACAATAACGACATCAATAACTACAACCATAAAACAACAAGGGCAACAAAAGGGAATAAGTAAATAAATTAATATTAAAACAAAAAGAACTCTGACTGTGCTCATGAGGAAAGACCGTCTGGGGGCAGGCAGGCAGCTCAGCGGGCTCTGTGCCCCCCTCACCTTGAGCTACTTGCTCTGAGCTCCCGCCCTCCCCGGGAAGCCGCGTGAGCATCAGGACGCGCCGTGGCGGCTGTCCTCTCTGTCTGGGGGCCGGAGGGCTGTCAGGGGAGAGGGTCCACCTAGGGCAGTGGGATCGGGCAGGCGCTCAGCCCCTGCAAGTCTCGGACAACAAAAAGCGAGGACTCTGGGTCGGAGAAAGACAGGTTGAAATTGAGAGCTAGTGCAGCTAGTGCGGACAGTTCTGTAAACTCAGAGCAGACACGTGAGTGACAAGCTCCCTCCACCTCCACTTTTTAGTGCTATTAGGGAGACAGTGACCTGCAAGGCAGCGGTCATGTGGACCCAGTTCTCCTCCTTGTGGGATGGGCGTCTGCACACCAGTCCCACCAGCTGCTTGAGTCCCCCACCAGCATAGAGCACAGGGTTCCAGATGGCCTCTCTCACTCTCACTGGTCAGGAAGAAACCCAAAGGACGTCTGTTCTAGGCAGAACAGTTGGGAGCATCTCTGAGAAGGCATATCGTCTCTCAGTAGAGATAGTTTTGCTTCTTTCTAGTCTGAGTGCCTTTTATTATTATTTTTATTGCCTAATTGCTCTGGCTTAAATGCATCTCCAATATGATGTTTAGAAACAGCGAGAGGAGGGAGTCGGGCGGGCACAGCGGGTTAAGCGCACGTGGCACAAAGCGCAAGGACCGGCATAAGGATCCAGGTTCGAGCCCCGGCTCCCCACCTGCAGGGGAGTCGTTTCACAGGCGGTGAAGCAGGTCTGCAGGTGTCTGTCTTTCTCTCCCCCTCTCTGTCTTCCCCTCCTCTCTCCATTTCTCTCTGTCCTATCTAATGATGCATCAATAACAATAACAATAAGAAACAAGGGCAACAAAAGGAAAAATAAATATTAAAAAAAAAAAGAAACAGCAAGAGGAGAGGGCCAAGCGGTGGCACACCTGGTCCCTCTCAGTCTCTTCCTCATCCCCTCTCAGTTTCTCTGTCTCTTTCTCTCTCACTCTCTTCCCCTCCCCTCTATTTCTCTCTGTCCCTATCCAATAATAAATAAAATAATAACAATAGAACAGCGACAGGAAATGCTCTTCTCTGGTTCCTGCCCTTAGGGGAAAGTCCCCAGCGGTCTGCCTTTAAGTGTGGTGTGCTCTGTAGTTCCCCTACACGGCAGGCTCCTTATCCGAGTGAAGAGACTCGTGTCTGTCCCATGACAGGTGTCAGGATTTGCCCAGCGTTTTTCTTTTCTGTCTGCTGGGCAGATGATGCAGTCCTCACTTCAGCCGACACGAGCTCTTAGATTCTAGATCTTGCCGTCACTCTCATGCCGTACAGCAGTTTAAGATGAGGGTCGCAGCATTTGCAGTCGTTGCGTTTCCGAGTGAGGCTGAGCAGAGGAAGCGTGAAGAGGGAGGAGGCAGCCGAAGGGAAGGGCTGAGGAACACTAAGGGAGCATTTACTGGGCCCTGCAGTGCTAGGCTTCATTTTGTTTTATTTGATAAATTTAATAAAACCACTTCCCAAGGTACCATGTTGTAGTTTTTACTTTGGTACTTGTGCTGTCTGTTGTATCTGAAGTAACTGGCAACATGAGAAGTTTTCCTTTCTTTTGTTTTTCAAGTCTTATTTTATTTATGATTGGATAGAAACAGAAATTGAGAAGGGAGGTGGAGATAGAGAAGGACAGAGACAGAGAAACACCTGCAGGCCTGCTCCACGACTCTTAAAAGTTTTCCCCCTGCAGGTGGGGGCCGGGGGGCTCGAACCTGGGTCCTTGCTCACTGTGACATGTGCTCCACCAGGTGTGCTACCACGCGGCCCCTAAAGGAAACATTTGTGTGGGGGGGAAAAAGAGCACAGTGCTATTTGTAGGATTTTCTTCTTAGAGTGAAATCTAAGGACTCTGAAGCTCGCACAAGAATAAAGTCTAATTCTTAGACTTTGTACTACGAGCGGTTGGCGGTCAGGGCTTTCTCTGCTCAGTGCTGCCTCATCCTTGGGCTATCACCACATGTCCTTTTAATTTTATAATCACTGCTTGTGATTCCTATGAGAGAGCTCTGACTGCAAGGCACTTAGAGAAACTGGCCTTGGGTGGCTGGGGGGTAGACAGCATCATGGTTCTGCAAAGAGACTCTCATGCCTGAAGCTCCAAAGTCCCAGGTTCAGTTCCCCACATCGCCATGAACCAGAGCTGAGCAGGGCTCTGGCAAAAGAGAGAGAGAGAGAGAGAGAGAGAGAGAGAGAGAGAGAAAGGAAGAGAGAAACCGGCATTGGTCACAGGAGCCGGATGGTGAGACCAGCCATCAGACTCACAGAAAAGTGAGTTTTCATATATTGAAGGTGTGAAGTCCGAGGCTTTGGTTTCTGTTGCGGACTGTCTGCCGCATGTCCTTGCACATCAGCGTTAGGATATTCCAGCAGCACACAAGCAGGCGGAGCGGAGTAGACGTGAAGCAAAAGGAGAACAGTGCGGACTAGCGGTTGGCTTGATGCCAGATGAGTGCACAGCCGGGAACCCCGCTCCAGAGCGGCAGCTCGTAAACTGCCGTCCGATACATCAGGGTCAGGAAAGGGCTCTCCTGGGTGAGTGAGGCTCTGGCTTCAAACCCCAGCACGACCCGGGAACACCAGCTCCAGGGAGCAGTGTCGCGATGCCTGTTTCTTCTCTCTCCTCTCTCTCATTCTCTCTTTCTAAAGCAGGGCCGGGGGCTGGGTGGTGGTGCACCCAGTTGAGCGCACAAGGACCCTGGTTCAAACCCCTGGTCCCCACCTGCAGGGGGAAAGCTTTGCAAGTGGTGAAGCAGGGCTGCCGGTGTCTCTCTCTGACCCCCTATGTCCTTCTCTGTTTCTCTCTGTCCTAACAGAGCTAGAAATAGACTTGAAAAAACAATAAACCAGGGCTGGGGAATGTCGAGCCAGTGTCTTCGCCAAGACAACTACAGCTTGTTTTCCTGACAGTACCAAGTGATACTTTTTAAGTTGGTTATTCTGTATTCCCCATGAATACTGTTACAAACATTCAAAGGGGCCCTGCTAGGAAGAAGGTTCCCCAAACCTGCTCTGAATTTCCGGCGTGGGAATCCCCAACCAGCTCTCACAGCAAGTCAGCTTGTGCCAGTAAGGAGAGACACATTTAATAAACTTGAGACTGTGTCCTGTCTAGCCTTCAACTTACAAGACATATATTGAAGTGTTTGCTAGCTAACCTGCTGTGCGTACTAAGCCATTTCGAAGACAAATGTTTCCAACTAGCCTCAGTTCCTAGTCTTTAAACAATAGGAGGTTTTCGATTTGTTGGCATCATTGACTAGACGAACACAAGGAGCTACATTTACTAGGAAGACGCAGAGGAAAAAGGTGAATGTTTAGGCACTAAGGTTGGAGTTAGACACTAGAGAGTCACCAAAACTCTTCAACTGAAACTTTGTTTTATTTATTTATTTTTTACCAGAGCCCTATTCATCTCTGGCTTATGGTGGTGCAGGGGATTGAACTTGGTACCTCAGAGCCTGAGGCATAAGAGTCTCTTTGCAGAACCATTATACTATCTCCCCCACCCTTAACCTGAAAAAAAAAATTTTAAGCTATTTTTATTTATTTATTTGATACAGAGAAATCAAGAGTAGAAGGAAATAGGGGAAGAGACAGATAGACACCTGCAGCCCTGCTTCACCACTCATGAAGCTTTTCCCTGCAGGTGGGGACCAGGGCCTTGAACCCGGGACCTCGTGCACTGTAATGTGTGCACTTAACCAGGTGCGCCACCGCCTGGCCCCCACCTGAAAAATTTATTTATTTATTTATTTATTTATTTATTAGATAGAGACAGCCAGAGATTGAGAGGGGAGGTGAATATAGAGAGGGAGAGAGACAGAGAGACACCTGCAGCCCTGCTCCACCACTCAAGAAGCTTCTTCCCTGCAGGTGGGGACCAGGGGTTTGAACCTGGGTCCTTGTGCACTGTAAATGTGTGCTCCATCAGGTGCGCCACCACCCGGCCCCTTAACCTGAAATGTAAATAGCTGGCGAGTTTTAAAGGTGTGTAAGCCTGCAGACAGAGATAGACATAGGCCAGTGTATCCTTCATGACACAGTAAGTTATTTGTTTTCTGTTAAACAATACTGTTGGCAGACACAACAAGCTCTTCTTAGCACTTGCACACATTATAATTAGTAGCGGCTGGGAAACATTTGATGGCATAGCGTGGGGGCATGGGCCAGAGAGCACAGCAGTCACGCAAAGGGACTGTCACGCCTGAGGCTCCAGGTTCAGTCCCACACACCACCACCAGCCAAAGCTGAATAATGTTCTGGTGAAAATAAATATCTGTAAAAAAAAAATAATAGCATGACATGTGTATATTTAGGGGCTGGGAGGTGCACCTGGTTTAGTGCACGCGTCACAGCGCATAAGTACTCAGGTTCAAACCCCTGGTCCCCACCTGCAAGGGGGTGGGGGGGGGACTCATGAGTGTTGAAGCAGTGTGACAGGCATCTCTCTCACTCCCCCTCTTTAAATTTACTGGGGGAAGCAAAAACCTGGAAGCAACCCAGGTGTCCAACAACAGATGAGTGGCTGAGCAAGTAGTAGTATATATACATAATGGAATACTACTCAGCTGTAAAAAATGGTGACTTCACCGTTTTCAGCCGATCTTGGATGGACCTTGAAAAAATCATGTTATGTGAAATAAGTCAGAAACAGAAGGATGAATATGGGATGATCTCACTCTCAGGCAGAAGTTGAAAAACAAGTTCAGAAACGAAAACACAAGTAGAACCTGAAATGGAATTGGCGTATCGCACCCAAGTAAAAGACTCTGGGGTGGGTGGGTGGGGAGAATACAGGTCCATGAAAGATGATGAATGACATAGTGGGGGTTGTATTGTTAAATGGGAATCTGGGGAATGTTATGCATGTACAAACTATTGTATTTACTGTTGAATGTAAAACATTAATTCCCCAATAAAGAAATAAATTAAAAAAAAATTACTGGGGGATTAATGGTTCACAGTCGACAGTAAACACAGTAGTTGGTACATGCGTACCATTTCCCAGTCTCCCACATAACAGTTCAGCCCCCACTAGGTCCTCCTCTGCCATCCTGTTCCAGGACCTGAACCCTCCCCCCACCCAGAGTCCTTGACTTTGGTGCAAGACACTGACTCTTGCTTCCTCTCTTATCTTTTCTTCCTTCTTAATTTCTGTCTCCATCCAAATTAAATAACAATAAATAATATATAAAAAACCATACATGTGTTTGACATAAAAATAAAATAGAAATCTCATGATCGAAATTAAGTGTCTATTTTTTTTTCCTTTTTTTTTTTTGTTGCCCTAGTTGTTGCAGCCTCGTTGCGGTTATTATTGCCATTGTTGACGTTGCTTTGTTGTTGGATAGGACAGAGAGAAATGGAGAGAGGAGGAGAAGACAGAGAAGGGAAGAGAGAGACAGACACCTGCAGACCTGCTTCACCGCCTGTGAAGCGACTCCCCTGCAGGTGGGGAGCCGGGGGCTCGAACCGGGATCCTTACGCCGGTCCCTGCGCTTTGCGCCACGTGCGCTTAACCCACTGCGCCACCGCCCGACTCCCGAAATTAAGTGTCTATTAAGATGTCGAATCTTTTCTGGATGTGGGGAGGTGTCAGTAAGTTTAGAGAGACTGAATTTGCTTGCATCCAGATGTGTGTGCTTATGGCCTTTTCACGAGAAGCCTCGTTGGTGTTTGTGGCTGCAGGAAGCACGTGCACCTCGTTCCTCACTCAGAGCTATCAGCTGCCCGTCCTGGACACGATGTTCATAAGGAAGAAACACCGCGGCCGGGACTTGGGGCTTCACATGCTGGAGGACTTTGTCGACTCCTTCACAGAAGATGCCCTCGGCCTGCGCTACCCCCTCTCCTCTCTCCTGTACACAGGTGAGTGAGTGGGTGAAGTTAGAAAAAAGAAGCCACACTCATCTCCTGTACACAGGTGAGTGAGTGGGTGAAGTTAGAAAAAAGAAGCCACACTCATCTCCTGTACACAGGTGAGTGAGTGGGTGAAGTTAGAAAAAAGAAGCCACACTCATCTCCTGTACACAGGTGAGTGAGTGGGTGAAGTTAGAAAAAAGAAGCCACACTCATCTCCTGTACACAGGTGAGTGAGTGGGTGAAGTTAGAAAAAAGAAGCCACACTCATCTCCGTGCCCCTTGTGACTTGTTCTTGCAGAATCTTGTAAATATGCACACATAAAACTGACAGCTTATTCACTAAAAATTTTTTTTAATATGTTTTCCCTTTTTGTTGCCCTTGTTGTTTTATTGTTGTTGTTATTGATGTCATCGTTGTTGTTGGATAGGACAGAGAGAAATGGAGAGAGGAGGGGAAGCGACTCCCCTGCAGGTGGGGAGCTGGGGGCTGGAACCGGGATCCTTATGCTGGTCCTTGTGCTTCATGTCATGTGCACTTAACCCACTGCACTACCACCCGATCCCTGATAACTCCTTTTTTAATTAAAAAAAAAAAAATTTATTAATTTATTCTCTTATGTTGCCCTTGTTGTTTTATTGTTGTAGTTATTGTTGTTAGTGATATCGTTGTTGTTGGATAGGACAGAGAGAAATGGAGAGAGGAGGGGAAGACAGAGAGGGGGAAAGAAAGACAGACACCTCCAGACCTGCTTCACCGCCTGTGAACCGACTCCCCTGCAGGTGGGGAGCCGGGGGCTCGAACAGGGATCCTTACGCTGGTCCTTGCGCTTTGCGCCACGTGCGCTTAACCCGCTGCGCCACCACCCGACTCCCTTTCTTTCTTTTATTCTTGAGCTTTCTAATGAATGAATTCTAGACTGTTGCACTCACTATTTTGCTGTGATGCGGTAGTCAGTGCGCCGTGTGCTAAGGCGTTGCATCACGTTAATTTCCCTTTTTGCAAAGTGAACTTTATTTTAATTGTTGATGTATAGAGAAATACATAAAATACATAGAGAGAGAGACACCTGCTGCCCTGCTTCACCGCTCATGAAGCTTTCCCCCTGCTGGTGGGGACCAGGGCCTTGAACCCGGGTCCTTGTGCCCTGCTACTCGTGCTCTTTACCTGTTCAGCCACTGCCCGTCCTTTCCACTTCCCTTTTCACCTGAGTAGCACAAGTCAGTCTGGTTATGTTTCCCGCAAAGAATTTGCACCTAGACGGCCAGTATCGGGGAACTCACAAGCTCTAGACAAAACTAAAGGTCTCAGAAGGCAGCCAGGAAAATTGAAGGTGCTAGGGAGACACAGAATACTGTCAGAACACCCACAGCATCCCAAAACCCGCCGCTAGGAACCAGAGCTGGCAGGGGAGAGAGCTTCAAACAGCCCTCCTCGTGCGCTAGTCTCTCCAAAGCGCTGAGATTAGATGCCCGTGTATGCCGGGTTCTTTCTGGGAGGTTTGTTCTTGGCCATATGTGCCTGTTTTTGCTCTAGTGACATGCTGTTTTACTCATTGCTTTGGAAGGGCGGAGGGAAGGCAGCACACTGGTTATGCAAAAGACTTTCATGCTTGAGGCTCCAAAGTCCAGGTTCAATCCCCCCACACTGCCATCAGCCAGAGCTGAGCAGTGCTTTGGTAAAATAATAAGAATACTAATTAAGAAATGAATAAGTGATTGCTTTGGAGAACAGAGGGTAATCAGGGAGTGTGACATAAAAGCAAGAGTAAATCCATCAAATAACACTGGCCTGCAAGGTTCACTAGGAGATTTATTGCTTGTTCATGCCAACACTTTATTATTGTTATTATTATTATTATTATTTGAATTTATTTATGAGGAAGATAGGAGGAGAGAGAGAGAGAGCCAGACACCACTCTGGTACATGTGCTGCCGGGGATTGACCTCGGGACCTTGGGACCTCATGCTTGAGAATCCAGTGCTTTAACCACTGCGCCACATCCCGGACCACTTTTAAAAAAATTTTTATTTTTAGTGAAAGAGGGATACAGAGAGAAAGATGCATACACAGAGAACTACCAGAGCCCTGCTCAGCTCTGGCTTTTTAATTTATTTTTATTTTTTTTTTTATTTCTTTATTGGGGAATTAATGTTCTACATTCAGCAGTAAATACAATAGTTTGTACGTGCAAACATTTCCCAGTTTCCCATATAACAATACAACCCCCACTAGGTCCTCTGTCATCCTTCTTGGATCTGTACTCTCCCCACCCACCTTGTACTTTGGTGCAATACCAGCTCTGGCTTATGGTGGAGCTGGGGACTGAACCTGGGTCTTTGGAGCCTCGGGCTTGAAGAAAGTCTTGCATAACCATTAGGCTGCCTCCCCAGCCCCATGCCAGTACTTTACTTTGAGGTTCTAGTAAGAAGTTTCATCCATAGATGAAGACGCCCTCATGCACATTTCCTTTTCTTACTGAGAGGGAGAGGGAGAAAGAACCCCAGGCCCCCACTCCGCCCACCACGGTATTCGGCTCTGGGAATTGGGCCCGCGCCCTGAGATGTTCTTGCAAGGCTCCCTTGCGAGAGGCCATCTCCCGGGCCCCCAATTTTCTGCTCTTGTGTTGCCTTGATGTTCTGGTCTCAGGATCCTGTTAGCATCAGTTAAGTGAGCCCGGACCACTTCCATCTCTTCGCTGTGTTTTCCAAAAATCATCGACAACTGTGTGTGTGATTGTTAGAAACTTGTTAACGTGTTTTCCAGCTTGCAAACAATATTTCGACAAATATCCTGGAGACCACGAACTGCTTTGGGAAGTTGAAGGTGTCGGGCACTGGTGCCAGCGCGTACCAGTCAGCAGAGCACTACAGAGAGAAACACTTCGAATCGCAAGTAAGAACGTTTTCAGTTTTAACACAGATCTGTCCGTACGTACAGTCAGCTGGGTTTCAGGATGGGTGCGTCTGCTTTTCCAGAGTAGCGGTGCATGTAGGGTGGCATTTCTAGCTCCAGACTTTTGTTTTGTATTGACAGGTGAGTCATTAATATAATCAGGGGAATGGGAGCAGCCCTATAGAAAGTGCATTGGGGGACCCAGTGGTTGAGCACCCAGTTAATCGCACAAAGTACTAAGTGCAAAGACCTGAGTGAGGACCTGGGTACGCGCTCCCGGCTCCCCACCTGCAGGAGGAAGTTTTGCAAGCAGTGAAGCAGGTCTGCAGGTGTCTGTCTTTCTCTCTTCCCCCTTCTCTCAATTTCTCTCTGTCCTATCTAGTAAAGGAAAAAATGGCCGCCCGGAGCAGTGGATTCGTAGTGTCGGCACTGAGCCCCAGTGATAACCCTGGAGGCAAAAACAAACAAACAACCCGAGAAAGTGCATTGGAATTGGTGGCTAAGAAATAAACAGCATAGAGTAGACTTCAGGGACTGAAAGGCGTCCTCAGTCTCATACATCTTTCTGCAGAGATGCGGCACACAGTCCGCTAACACTCGCCACTGCACGGCTTTACTGTAAGCGCTTGGCCAGCGAGAAGCCCCTGCTAGGTGTCCAGCACCTGTCTGTCTGTCTGGGATGCTCTCTAGGGCTTTTTTTTTCCCTCCAGGGTTATTGCTGGGCTCGGTGCCTGCACCATGGATCCACCGCTCCTGGAGGCCATTTCCCCCCCTTTTTGTTGCCCTAGTTGTTGCAGCCTCGTTGCGGTTATTATTGCCATTGTTGACGTTGCTTTGTTGTTGGATAGGACAGAGAGAAATGGAGAGAGGAGGGGAAGACAGGGAGAGGGGGGAGAGAGAAAGATAGACACCTGCAGACCTGCTTCACTGCCCGTGAAGCGACTCCCCTGCAGGTGGGGAGCCGGGGGCTCGAACCGGGATCCTGACGCCGGTCCCTGCGCTTTGTGCCACGTGCGCTTAACCCACTGCGCCACCGCCCGACTGTCTCTAGGGCTTTTATGAAGATGAATTTTGTGTTACCATTAGAACCAAATGCTGGCGAGGTTAAGATCTTTCTTAAATTCTCTAACACAGCCGCAGTTTCTCAGAATGATGCCAGAAAGCCCATGTGTGGAGAATATGGCCTTGTGCCCGTCCCAGACTGTGAAGCCAGGAGCGAAGACGGCCAGCCCAGTGAGACGCAGCTGACGGTGGGTGCAGCGTATGCTTCTCGTAGGGAGTGAGGGTTTTCTCCTGCCTCCTTAGAATTCGTTCAAGCACATTTAAAATAGCTATTTTAATGCATTATTAAATATTCAAAGCATGTCTCATTTTTAGAGATATGTATTTATTAACAGAGCACTGGTCAACTCTGGTTTATGGTGATGAGGGGGATTGAACCTGGGACTTTGGAGCCTTAGACACAAGAAGACTTAATTTATAAATGTTATAATTCATTCAAAAAAAAAATGTGTTTACTCTCTACTGTGGTAGTTTTGTGTGTGTGTGTGTGTGTGTCTGTGAAATGGTCATTTCAGATTTATTTCATTGAACAAAATGTAATGTACATATTTATTTCATTGAACAAAATGTAATGTACATATTTATAGTATTGTATGCTAATTAAAGGTAAGCTAGAAGACACAGAAAATAAGAGAGAAGTGGACCTGTAGCCCTACTGCCCCAAATAAAGCGACTATTTACATTTTTGTAAATATTCATTGAATAAGCATGCTTCTGCCATGTTTTAATTTCATTGTGTCCTTTTTTTTTTTTTTTGCCTCCAGGGTTATTGCTGGGGCTCAGTGCCTCCACCATGAACCCACTGCTCCTGGAGGCCGTTGTTTCCCCCTTTTATTGCCCTTGTTGTGGTTATTACTATTATTGTTAATGTTGTTTGCTGTTGGATAGGACAGAGAGAAATGGAGAGAGGAGGGGAAGACAGAGAGGGGAAGAGAAAGACAGACACCTGCAGACCTGCTTCACCACCTGTAAAGCGACTCCCCTGCAGGTGGGGAGCCGGGGGCTCGAACCGGGATCCTTAAGCCGGTCCTTGCACTTTGCACCGCGTGCGCTTTACCCACTGCGCCACCGCCCGACCCCCCCCCCTTTATTTAAGACATTAGTTGATGAGAGAGATAGGGAAAAGAGAGAGAACCAGAGCATCACTCTGACACACGTGACACTGGCAGTGTGACACGTGGGACATTCTGCTTGAGAATCCAGTGCTGCTCTACCCATTGTACCGCTTCAGGGCAACTCCTGGTCGCTTCTGGTCGCTCTTCCCCTTTAATATAGCTTTGTGAGCGTGTTCCCGGCGTCAGTGTTTTAACCTGTAATCACTGGTTGGAAGTCTGTTATCTATATGTATAGATGCCAGCACCTATTTCCTTAACTGCACTTTGGTTCGTAGCAAAGGGCTGGCACAGTCTGATGTGAAAACGTGACGGTCAGTCAGGACGGGAGGGCTTTCAGGACGTGTGGCTGAGCTGCGGTAGCAGCGAGGAGGCCACTGGGATTAGTTCATGTTAAAGATGGCAGAGGCTTGAACTGGAGCAGCGGTAATGCAAAGGATGGGGCCGGATTAAAAGGCCCTCAGAGCCCAAGCTGATAGGATTTGTAGTTTATTGAATGGGGAATGATACTAACCATGCCTCACAGCTTTCTGGCTAGAATTAGTGACTTGATGTTTATTGGCATTAATATAAGAGCTTTGAAAAAGCTTTATATCAGGATTACAGTTAGAAAACAAATAGTTGTTGAAATGGTCAGTGTGGATAAACTCACAGAGAACATGTGGGCTGAAGACAGAGTGCTGTGAGCTCTGCTGTCTGCTGCGGACATAGGCCTAGGGAAGTCAGGCTCACAGTGGACTGGAGCGGCGGTCTAGCCTTTTTCTTGTTTTAATGAGTCTTCTTAATGGCAAAGAGGACTCTCTGAAAAGACATTTCAAAATACTGTCAATGAAGAAGATTCATAGTGTGTGTGTGGGGGGGGGGGAGCTAAAACCTTGGGTTTTAATCTACATTTCTATTTTAGATTGATTCTCTAAAAGATACCTTTGCAAGTCCTTCTGAAGGTAAGGAATTCCTCTCATCTAACAACACGAGACATTTAGAATTAGGAAAGAGGACGTGTGTCTTAAAGTAACGGAAGGTTTCTTGAACTGTAAACTCTAGATTCAGGTTTTAGTGCCACCTTTATTTACCCCTTTACCACTGATTCTGCCACAAGAGAACAAGAAGCTACTGCTATAGCTCTCTTTTCTGGAGATATATGTTTTACTGTAAAAAAAGACAGTGATGGTTACCTTGTTTAGTTTCCAAGATTATTAAAACATGAGGTAAGTGAAGCTCAAAGTAACACGACACTTGTTAGGAATCAGTGAATTTTGACAGTTACCTCAAAAGATAGAAAAGAACTGACAGTGTTTCTCAGCTTGACAAGTACGGGATGCGGGGAGTCTGTAGTGCTGGGAATACAGGCAGAGCAGCAGAGCGCTTGAGTCTCTGCTGCTTTATCAGGCTGTCCGTCCTTCAGAGAATTCACGGCACTTCTGCTGTTGCTCCTCAGGTCAGGTTAAGGCACCGGTTTCAACTCGTGG